>NW_011888782.1:33655288-33714765 GCF_000151845.1 Pteropus vampyrus | reverse complement strand
AAAAAAAAAATACTTGAAGAAATATTGGGGAAAATTAGTGAAAGACATAGATTACAGATTTAAAAAGCTCATCAAACTTAAATGATAAGTGCAAAGAAAACTGTGTCTAGACATATAATCAAATTGGTAAATACCAAAGATAAAAAAAAAATCTTCAAAGTAATGAGAAGAAAATCACAAACTACATTTAGGGAACAACAATTCAAATGTCTGAAGTTTTCTTACCAGAAAACAGTAAAACAAATTAAAAGCTAGAAAATAGTAAAACAAATCTTTTACATACTGAAAAAAAGAACTTGTCAACTCAAAATTCTATAGCCAATGGAAAATCTTTAGTCATAAAGGTGAAATAAAGACATTATGGATGAAAGAAGACTAAGAGAATTTGTTGAGAGCAGACTTACTCCAAATGATATACTATAGGAATTTCATCATACTTAAGGAAAGTAAAGCCAATCTGACACAATCTCTTCCAGAAAATAGAAAAGAAGGAAATTCTTCCGAAGTCATTTTATGAGGCAAGACTTACCCTGATTCCAAAACCAGACAACACTAAAAGAAAACTACATCCCAATATCTCTCACAAACATAGATTTAAAAAATCCTAAACTAGATAATATCAATTTAAATCCAGTAATAGATGAAGATAATACATCATAACCAAGTGGCATTTTTCTCAAAATGCAAGGCTGGGCCAATATTTGAAAATTAGTCAATATAATTTATCATATCAACATTCTAAAGATTAAGAAACATATGATCATCTCAAAAGATGCAGAAAAGCCTTTGAAAATTTTTAACACACATTTATGATCTCAGCAAATGAGGAATAAAAAAGAAACTCTAGTTTGGTAAAGGTCACTGTGACGGTTAATTTTATGTGTCACATTGACTGGGCCAAGAGCTGTCCAAAATAAATATTATTTCTGAGTATGTCTATGAGGATGTTTCCAGATGAGATCAGCATTTGAATTGTTGGACCCAGTAAATAGGTTCCTCCCCCTCCTAATGTAGTGGGTATCATCCAATCCATTGAGGACCTAAATAGGACAAAAAGGTGAAAGAGGGAGGAATTGCTTCCTGCCTGCCTGCTTGAACTTGGACATCAGTCTGCTCCTGCCCTTAAACTGGGATTTACACCATCAACTTCACTGGTTCTGAAGCCTTAAGACTGGGACTGGATTTACATCACCTACTTTCTTAGGACTCCAGCTTGCAATGAGAAGATCATGGGACTTCTCAGCCTCCATAATCACATGAGCCAGTTCCTCATAATAAATCTTTCCACAGATATTTACATATTTTATTGCTTCTGTTTCTCTGAAGAACCGTGACTAATGCAGTCATCTATCAAAATACATACATTTAGTCATACATACATAATAAAAAACTAGCTAACATGATACTCAGTGGTGACTCTGAATGTCTTCCTCCAAAGATCAGGAACAAGGAAAGGATGTCTACTCTCACCACTCCTATTCAATGTCATTCCAGAAGTCCTGAGCAGTGCAATGAAGCAATAAAAAGAAATAAAAGAGGTACAGTTTATAGAGGAGGAAATAAAACTATTTTCAGATATAATTATATATATAAAATAATATCAAAAATTTGACAAAAAGCAATTATCACTAATAAGTGTGTTTAGCAAGGTCACAAAAAACAATGTCAAATATGTTCAGGATGAATAACCTCAAAACTACAAAACACTGAAGAAAGAATCAAAGATTAAAATACTGGAGAGATAAATAATGTTGTTCCTGAATTAGAGAGCTCAATATCATTAGGATGTCCATTCTCCCCAGATTGATCAATAAATCAATTACAAACTCAGTCAAATTTCTAGCAGGATTATTTTGTAGATATTGACAAGCTGATTATAAAATCTATATGGAAAGGCAAAGAAACTAGAAGAACCAAACTTTTTTGAAAAAAAAAAATGAAGGTTGCATGTGATTTGATTTTAAGACATTATAAAAGCCATAGAAATAAAGACGGTGTAGTATTGGTGAAATGATAGACACATTGGTCAATGGAAAGAATAGAGTGTAGAAATAGACCCATACACATACGGTCAATAGATTTTGACAGAAGTGCAAAGCTAATTTGATACACAAATGGTAGTCTATTATATTAATGGTGGCAGAACAATTAAGTATATAAAAATTAACTCAAAATAATATATAGACCTAAATGTAAAAGCCAAAACTATAAAACTTATAGAAGAAAATGCAATAGAAATATTTTGTGATTGTGAGTTAGACAAAGGGATTATAGATACACCAAAAACACAATGCATAAAAGAAAAATATTATAAATTGACTTTATCAAAATATAAACTTTGTCCCATTAAGAGAAAGGAAAACAAGCCATATACTGGAAGAAAATATTTGCTAATTACCTATTTGACAGAGGACTTGATTCAGAATATATAAAGAATTCTGAAAACGACCACATTTAAAAAATGGGACAGAAGTTTGAATAGACACTTCACTAAAGAAGGTATATGCATGTGGCAAAATGTTCAACATTACTAATCAAGGAAATACATATTAAAACCAGAATGAAGTACCATTATACACCTATTAAAATGGTTTAAAATACTGATAATATCAAGTGCAACCAGAACTCCCATAGCTTGCTGGTGAGAATGTATAATGAATGGCATGGCTACTTTGGAAAACAGCTTGTCAGTTTGTTATATATCTAAATATTTATGACCCAGCAATACCACTCCTAAGTATTTATTTACCCAAGAGAAAAAAAAGCTTAAGCTCACACAAAAACCTATATGAATGTTTTAGCATCTTTATTCATAGTTGCTAAAAACTGAAAGCAACTCAGATGTCTTTCATTTGATAAATGGATGAACATTTTTCTCATAATTTCTTTGCAAGATAATTAATTATTTTAAACAAAGATAATAAACTAACATATGAAGAAATAAAATGTAAGACAAAAGTAAAAAGGACACAATGGGAAAAATACACTTGTTATGGTCTGATATTATTTGATGTAGGCTATGGTACGTAAAGGCTGTAGAGTAAATACAAGAGTAAACACTAAAAGCATAAAACAAAGATAAATATTAATAAGCCAACAGTAGAGACAAAAAAAATCAAAGTGCAACAGACTGTATATTTCTCAACATATTCTTTCTGAGGGGTTCAGAAGATAATCGTAATTTTGGTTAGAACAATCAAGTCTGGGTAAAGAGAGAGAAGTAATTTTTGTGTCTCATTATGTACTCTTAAAATACTCTTTGAATATTCTTTCAATAATGAATGTACTAATCTTAAATTTATTTATTTTTTAATAATAGTCCTTAGCTGGACTTATGAGAAATTTTGTTTTCTCTATCCTTTTCTGACTTAAAAAGTAATAATTGTCATCATTAAAAAATATGCATTAAATTATTACCCATATTTTACATTTTGACACTCATAAAATAACAAAAAAATAATTATAATCTTTCTTTAAATGTTAAAATCCTATGCCATTTATAAATAAATTTACTTGACTAAATCGTCACTCTATATGTATATGTTTATCTTCTACCAATCTGAGAGAAAAAATATCTTTTGTTTTGTTTTCTACTTATTCAATTATGAATAAAATTAGCATATTTTGTATCTCATCAGCCATTTCTTTTCATTTTCTGTCAATAGACTATTCATATCTTTGACCATTTTTTCTTATTATAATATGTATAAGCTAATTGTATATAATAAATTTAGTTTTTTTATATGTTTGCAACTGTATTTCACAATTTTATCTTTTAATGTTTTACTTATGAAACACAGAAGTTTTGAATATTTATGCAATCAAAATTTTCAATATTTTTCATCATGGTTTTTTGGTTTTGTGCTCTCTCTACAAATCATCCTTAAATATACATTATCTCACCTTTTCTTCTAAAGCTTTACTGTTTAATTATTTACATTTAAATTTTTTATCAATTTAAACTTTATTTTGGTGCAAGGAATAAGGTAGAAATGTCAGATTTATTTTTTCCAAATAATTATCTAGCTGTTATAATTCTATTGACTGCCTTTCTCACCACTCATTTAACCTACTACATTTATCATTTTGTATCTATTTTTTCTTTTAATAGCTTCCATGGGCATTCCAGTCAAGATGATGAAGTAGGTGGATGTTGTGCTTGTCTCCTCCCATGACTGCATTAAAATCGAAACTAAAATATGGAACAGTCAACCTGGAGAACCATCTGAAGACTAAATAAACAGAATTCCTACAACTAAGGATGTAAAAAAGAAGCCATCTCAAGACTAGTAGAAGAGGAGATGGTAAATGGGCTGTCCCTGCACTCAGATGTGGCAGTGGAAATTGGAAGGTATATTTTGGCTGCAGAGGTCCCCCCTAAACAGGGCACCTCAGCACGAAGTCCTGGGAAGAGCAGGTTCTACAACATCTGGCTATGAAGATTAGCCAGAATTTCATCCATCCAGGTGAGACAGGAGGTGGGTGGAAACACAGGTGTCCTACTAAAAGTCCCACACACAGCTTCTCTCACTCCCAGACACTCACGCTGGGCTCCAGCAGAGGGACAGCAATGTGGGGACATGCCAGAGACACATAGGGGAAGACTGAATTTTGTAGCTTCAGGGTGAAGACTGGAGAGAAAGCCACCACTGTCCCTGCGTTGAACACTCCTCCATCTAGCCAGAGGGCAGACACCATTTTGAATTTGTTGAGTCCCGACTCCACATCATGACCAAATCTGAATTTTCTTCTTTAAAATTGATTTATCTATTCTATATCTATTCTATATCTTTTGCATTTCCATATAAATGTGAAAAATAGCTTGTTACTTCTTATTTTTAAAAAAAAGTCTGCTAGAATTTTGATGATAATTGTATCGAATCTATGAAACAATTGGGGAAAATTGTCATCTTTACAATGTTGTCTTCTGATCTCTGAGCATAGTATTCTCTCCATTTAATTAGATCATTTCTCTCAGAAATATTTTATAACTTTCAGTATATAGATCATAGAAATTTTTTTATTATTATCAATTCTATCCCTTATGTCATATTTTTAATGTTAATGTAACTGCATTGGTTTATCATTTTGATTATTCTTTGCTAATGTTAAACTATTAGTTCTAGTACTTTGTGGTTTCTTAGGATTTTCTACGTAGATGAGGATATATATAAATAAAGACAGGTTTTCTTCTTTCTTTATAATCTGTATGTTTTTTTTTATTATTATTCTTGACTAATTGAAATAGTTATCACCTGTAGTAAAATATTGAATAGAATAAATAAAAGTGGACAAACTATCCTTATTCCCAATCTAGGGGAAAAGCATTCAGTCTTTCATCATTAAATACATTAACTGTAAAATTTTCAAGAAAGCCTTTATTGGGTTTAGAAAGTTCTCTTTTGTACATAGAATGTGAGAGTTCTTATTATGAATGGATGGTAAATGTTATTAAATGTTTTTTCTATAGCTATTGAATGATCATGTTTATATGTTTTTATTTAGATAATAGATAAATACATTGATTGACTTTTAAATCTTGAACTCAACTTTCATTCTTGAAATAAAACCCTACTTGGTCATTCTATTCCTCAATCTGTTCTTGCAGATCAGATTGATTAACCATACCTCCCTTCCCACATTTCCCTAGGCCCAGGCCATACGATAAAGTTTGTAATGGGCTCTTGGACCTTATGTAATATCTATATAAAGTATGCCTGCAGGCATACTTACAAGCACTTGAGTCTATAGTTTCTTTGAATCTTTGTTTCTACTTTTATGAGAGTTGGAGGGAAGAAAAAGGCCCTCAAGGTACAAGAAATAGAAAAAAAAGAGGAAAATAAACACAGAAAGTGAAGTTTTACTTTAAAATATAATCTGCTCCAACATCTTATACAGTAACTATATGCATTATAATTGTAATAAAATAAAATATAAAAACAGTATATTACATATATTGGCCATGCAGAACAAACACACACGTAGGTATATTTAGAGAGAGATCATGAGATTGTATAAAGTTTTGCCTAATAATCTCATTTTTTTCCTTTTTTTAAATACCGTCTTAACCATTTGTAAGTGTACAGTACAGTAATTTTTAGTATATTTACAGCATTGTGAAACGGATCACCAGAACTGTTTTGTTTTGCAAATCTGTAATACTATACCCATTAAACAATTCCCTTCCCTACACTGAGTCCTTTGTAATCATTACTTTACTTTTTGTTTTTATGAATTTGACTACTTTACATACCTCATGTATGTGTAGTTATATATTTTCTTTTTGTGACTGTTTTCCATGGCGTGGCATATGTTAGAATTTCCTCCCTTTTTAAGGCTAAATAATATTCTATTGGGTTTATTTACCACATTTTGTTTATTCATTCTTCCATCAGTGAACATTTGAGTTGCTTCTATTTCTTGGCTATTTCGAATAACGCTGCTATAAACATGAGTGTGCAACTTCTCTTTTAAATACTGTTACAATATCTAGCTTAGTGTACCAGAGCTGTATCTGCCTCTTTGCCAAAACTCTTCTGCAAGATTGTCATTCTCTTTAATCAAAAATTTTGCATTTAGAATATTTAATAGATTAATTGAATGATACTCAATCTAGGGTGGTTCTTCTTTCCTTAGAATATTTAGAATCACAAAAACAGTTTTTGTTTTCACAATGCCTAGAAAATACTGCAAGCATTTATTGGGCAAGGTTAGGATTATGAAGCAAACTGCAGTGAAGATGGTCCTTCTCAATGAGATATAAATAGATCCATCTAAAGTTCTTATAGCTCTTCCCTGGCGATATAGTAAACATTAATCATGTGAATTTATGTTCATTACACTAAATAACGTTAAACTTTTTGCTGTGTCTAATTGTTTTGTTGGTAGGTTTTCAAAAAAAAATTGTTTTTAAATAATTATTTCCTTTGCTGGGACACAGGCTGGTAGCTCCACGGAAGATTCTTCCGAAACACAGAACCATCTCTTTGGGAACAGATTCAGGGAAAATCACATTTGGACAATAGAAAGGAGAAAAGTATGGACTCCTCACTTATTGCATATTTTTATATATGCTAATTCTGGTCAAAAAAAAGAACAACAAATTCAGCCTTGACAACTAAAACTGGAGCATAAATTGAATTGGGTAGTTGTCTCCTTAAGGAAAAAGGCTATGTCAGTTTGGATCATCATTTTATACCTAGATTATAACAGACAGAAGATGCTCAAAACATATCAGATGTTGAATGACCAAGAAATAAGGAGAAAGGATGAGGTAAATAGCAGACTGGAAGGATTAGAAGTGAATGATGCTCCGATTAATAGTTAACACATCTTGGAGTTGGGCCACGGGCCCCTTAGAAACATTCATGGAGGAAGGAGAGAAGTGAGACCTATAGGCCTCCAATGTGGGTATTTAAGAGCCTGGGGAAGGCCAGAATAGAAACTTGATCCTGTGGTGGAGCCTGGCACTGGACCTACAGGGGTTTCAGATGGTGAAGCTCAAGAGGCCCAACAGGACCTCCTGAGAGGTTTCCTTGGTCCTCAGAAATGAGAGTATATTTGTGAAAAACTTAAGCTAAATAAAAGTCCAACCACTGTGCTATATACCTGAAACTAATATAATATTGAATGTCAACTGTAATTGAAAAATAAAACAATAATAAAAAATAAAATACCAGTCTTTTGAGGACAGTTCAGGTTTCCAAAAATGCAAGTGTAAAAGCACTGTGAGCGCAGCAGTGTTGGGAGATGTTAGGGCTTGTAAATGAGGGAAATAGGAATAACCCTGACAGGATGTCGGGACGTTGATATTATTACCTGGATATCCCAAAACTGTGGTTATCACATTTACTTTGTATCAGACCTGACAGAAAGCTTTCAAAAAACTCTACAGCCTCAGATATTCTGACTGATGTGGGGCATGACTCAGCTATCCATATTTTTTAAGCTACTCAGAGTATTCTAGTGTGTAGCCAAGGATCGAAACTGGTCAAACAAAACCAAAGACTGAGCAGCCTTTAGATTAGGTATACTGCAGAATCCTAGAAATAGTGCACTGCGGGTAATAAGATCTGTGGCTAGACCTGAGAGCATTAGAGAAAGTGTCTAGGGTTTGAGGGTACGAATATTTGGAAAGTGGAAGCTAAATAAAGGAGTAGATAGGGTCATTTTGCATACTTATACATGAATTATATTTCAAATACTAGCATTTACCAAATCCCTTAGGCTAGTAGATTTGTAATAAAAGCACAGAATCTGCAGTCAAATTTCATGGATTTGAGTTCATTCTTGTCTGCTTACAAACTGACTGACTTAGTAAGTCACTTGAGTTCTCTCAATCTGATTTTATCATCTGTAAAGTGGAAACGATTATTTTAAAAACCACAGAGTCACTGAGAAGGAGGAATCACTGGAATATCCATCCTAACACTATTTATTAAATACTGAAAAGCCTCCCCATGCTGAAGTCATTTTCAATTTTGAGACCTTGTCCATGAATTCAGTTCCAAAATAGGAGCAGTGATGGGCAAGAAACACAGAGATGAGAGAACAGACAAATATATGGAGGCAGGTATCCGAAGTAGAGTCTCTATGTTTCAAGGTTGTGATCCAAATAGGAGAGAAAGGTTGAATTTAGATCCAAAGAGGGTTTGAAGCTGAAAGGAATAACATGACTTCCTCTGAGGCAGTTCAAAGATGAGATCAATGGAAGCAACAGAGACTGAAAGAAATAATGAGTTATCCCAAAGATGGGCTTTTCCTACCTATGAAATATCCTGTGTGACCATCTTTCCCACTTACCTTTCCACTTGTGCAAAGCTCCATATTCGTAATTGAAGGGCCTATGTCGGTTGTTGTAAAAAGACAACATTATAGCTTCACATGAGGAAAATATTTTTTTCTGAATAAGATGACCGAAAATTTAAATTGAAACAAGAGACTTTGGAAAATAAACAAAGAAGATGTAACCTTGCTCCTGAAACATCCCAGCGGAGGACTGAAGCAGTTTACGTTTTCCAAAAGCTCGCATTGCCAGCTTGGCTACCGTAAAAACAGGACACTGTGTCTGTGAAACTGAAAATAAAAATAAGCATCCTCTAAAAACATATTATGGCCAATTCATTTTATACTTCTACTTTGCACTGAAGCATTTGGTTGAAATTAATTTGACCTTCCATCTGTGAAATTATTGTTTTCCATGGACTTGGTCATATGACTACTAAAAGGTGGTTTTAGTTTTATCATTTTCTTTATTATAGTTTAATATCAGTGTTTTATTATCTATGTAGAAAGTAGAGCTGAGAACTGTAATCACATTCATCATATTTCTACTATGAAAAAGCATTAAATGAACTTCACATAAAATTCTACCTTGAGGAAATGTCAATTAAGACTATACAGCTACGATGAATATGAAAAATTTCCCACCAAAAACAAAACCAGGTTCACTTTCAGTACTGTCACTTAAGCTGACATTATTAATATTGTTGTTCAGTAGTCCCACCTCCCCCTTCTTTTCAGGTCCACTCGTTGCTTACAGCTAATGCTGTTTAATCCACATCTCAAGACATATATTCAGTAGATGGAAAAAATGTGTAGATGTGGAAACTCACTGTGTAACAACACTTGCACCCTTAAAGGCCTGCTTATTTATCATCTGCCTTCCATTTTCTTACACTTAAAGCCCTTGGGCTAAAAATGTTATACAGAGGTGTTTCTGTACCCCACCTGCAAGAGCTTTTGTGAGAGGTGAGGAATTTCAAAAACATTATACGATACACATTGTCTTTCTCTTCACTTGGATGGAGGGAAACAAAAGATATAGAATAAATTTAAAAGGAAGAAAAACAAGAGAAATAATACCACTTAAGCAGATTTCAGGCAGAATATCAGTTCAGTTTCCTGAAACAGACACCATCCCAGCCATGCCATGTGTGGGGCACATACAGAGCTGGGAGCTAGCTGGGATGGTGGTGCTTTGGCACAGCTTGCTCTGACTGTGATGTCAACCTGCAAAATAGGTCAGACTCTGAGGCACATCAGTAGCATGCATATAATCATTATGGAAAATTTATGAGTTATTTACTCAGCAAGCTTGAAAATATCAAAGGATGAATTTGGTTCTTATTAGCATGAAGCCTTTTAAAATGACACTCAGGAAATTCTTTTCTGCTTTTATTTGCAATTCATCTCCTGAGCAGCTTTGTACCACATCTTGAAATTATAGAATCACCCACAAATCTTATCCTCTTCTTTTAGATAAATATTGATTTTTAACTATTCTCCTAAGCCCAAGCATTTTGGGTGGGATGGAAATGAATGTAACATTCCTCTTTCTGGTATTAAGTACTTAATGATGAGATGCCCTTGGGTGCTATGGCACTAGCCTTAGAGTTGGTCATGAATGTTGGAAGGTAGGGGTCCATACTTAGGGAGTAGCTTCACTGGTTTTCATGAAAACTCAGGCTAAAACACATGATAATGTGGAATTAGAGCTGAGAATGTTGTCTCCTTTTTGGAGAGCCAGCCCCTCCCAAGTGCTCTACCAGCAGACCATCCTCTGGAGAGTGCACTGCATCAAAGGCACGGAGACTCCACTGCAGAGGTTCTGCGTGAACTCTCCTTCAGGCAAGGCCCCCAGACCGGAGAGCTGGTTAGCTCAGAGTTGGGAGGAGCTTCCCTGGAGGCTCTTACAGTAGAGTGATTCTTCCAGGGAATCTATACCACCTCTCCTCTCAGCTATTTGCAATCCACAGATGGTATGGGAGGCAGAATATACATTTCTTGAGAATTAGCTTGGAGTTATCAGAACTAACCCCACCTGTTGGGAGTGGAAATGGGCTCAGAGAGGAAAAAATATGAAAATGAGCTAAATAAAAATATGTTTTAATGTTGAGTAGAAGAAAAAGATTAAATCTTGCCTGGCAAAGCAATCCTGTTTAAGAATTTGAGATATAGTGGAGGGATGAATAAAGGAGGGAAATCTCGAGTTCTCATGTGACTTTGAGACCAGTGTGATCTTGAATAAATCAGTTAGCTTTTCTGAGTTTTATGATGTGCTCCTTAATAACATGTGTAAAGTGCTTTAGAGTTAACAGAGAATGTTTCTTGTACACACTTTATCTTATAATCATCACAATAACGCCATGGAGTGAGATTGAGGAGGATGAGAAGGAGGAAGAACATTTCAGCTGTTATGATATGTCAAGTTCTGTTCTAAGTGCTTGTCATGTATTCACTTAATCCTTCACTAAACCTATGGAGTAGCAACTATTATTAAACACATTTTATACAAGAAAAATACAGGTGAAAGGGGTTACAAAAGATGCCTGATGATACTCTGTAAGTTTTAAAGGCAGAATTCAAACTGAGTCTGGTTTCAGAGCATAAAACCAAATTTATTATTAATGCTGTTTTCATAGGACGATAATAAAAATATGATGACAGAGTAGCACTACAGAAAGAATTCTGCAGAGATTGAATCATATTTTCCCAGATTCCAAACTGCTTTCTTTTGTAAATGGGGCATTATTGAGAGCTACATAAACTTACATCAGTGAATCTATGTAGCAAGTGGCATTAAAGTATCTGTGCATTTTCCAAATATACTTTATATTCTCCAGAACACTGGAAAATACTTCCAAGGTTGAGTAAACTGAGCATTCCTATTTCTTATTAACACAAATATAATGAATGGGGTAGACTATTCTAATGTAGTTAAATATAGTTGATGGCAAAACAGTGTAGTGTTCCACAAACATCTTTTGGCTAAGTTTCTCTCCCATTACAGTCCCTAAGAATTCAACTTGTAGGAATCATTAGGACTCTTCCAAAATACTCTTTTCTTTCTTGCCTCTCACATGACAGACAGGATTGCCTTTCCCTACCCTTAAAGTTAGGCATAGCCATGTGATTTATTTTAGCCAAATAGGAGCATAAATGATGTGTGTCATTTCTGAGAAGTTTGAAGAGCCAGTGTGTGATTTGCCATGCTTTCTTCTCTGTGTCATAGAGACCAAGTCAGGAGATGTGGAACAGTATGCCCTGCTGACATGTGTTAGATGTTTAGTGTGAATGAGAAATTATCTTTTATTGTATTAAGTCACTGAGATTTGGGGACTGTTGTTATTGTTGTGCAATCTAACCCTTCCTGACTGATATATAGCTCTTTAACCTTATAAGTCAGAGTTAAATGCAGGAACCAGAAACCACTCTACATATTATTTTAGCAGAAACATTATTAACAAAGTGAATTGGATATTACAAAATTATCAGAAATCTTGAAGGATAAGAGTTTAGGCCAAGAGTGGGAAACTATGGCCAGCAGACCAAATCTATCCCTGTTACCTGGTTGTGTAAATAAAGTTTTATTGAAATACAGCCATGTCAATTTATTTATATATCGTTTATGGCCATTTTCATTCCACAGCAGAATTGAATAACTGCAACAGAGATTGTATGGTACACAAAGACTAAAATATTCATACTCTATTTTTTATAGAAGCAATTTTCCTATCCCTGATTTACGCTAAGTTTCTAACAAGATTCAGATCCCACTCTGAGGCCACAGCGGGAGCTTTGCCAGAAGAAATACATAATTCTGCCCCAATGTTATTTGCCCAGCAAAAGAGAGAAAGCTGAAGAACAGACACTGGTAAGCTGATGCATAAAAACTGCACGTTTCTATAACATTGCTTAATTAAGCACTGCAGAAGATAGCATTTGCGTTACTTCTGCCACCCAAATCTTATGCAAGTAAACCTAACCTACTTCTCATCCAGAATTTGTTTTTTGTCTTCAAGAAAGTATAAAGTTTTTAGCTTCCTAATTTCTTTTCTCGAAGTAAAATGAAAATGGGATTGAAAGAACCAATCCAGAGTATTTGATTTACAAGTACTACTTACTGTTCTTATATTTCTGGGAGAGTCCACCCCTTTTCTGCCTGCATATGAATCCTTGTAATATACACTATCTTATTCAAGCCAATTTGAGTATATTCCTTGTAATCATTAGAAAATAACTTTAAGTAAAGCTTAAAAAATATGGAGGCTGTCTCAATTTTATAAAAATATATATATGCAAACTTTGCATATTTATTTATATATCAGTCACAGCAACCACTTGACGATAAGTGGTTAATGAATATATGTTACACAAAATTATAAAAAACCTTCTCAGTCTATCCATTTTCCTCTACATCAAATAAAAGTATTTCCATCTGGGTTTTAAGATAATCAATATGACCCTATTCTATCTAGCCATGTGGCTGTCAACTCTTAAGAACGTTTCCCTGACTGGTCAGTTGAGTCTGGCTGCTCACTGTCCATAAACATACCATATTAACTCTTGCCTCTGTGTCTTCCCCAATATTATCCTCCTATTCCTCTTTCCTTTCCCTCAAGCCTATCTAAATATTTCAGATTCAACTTCTTGAAGCAGTTGTCTATGTTTGTTTTCTCCTTTCCACCCTGATATCCATTTCCATCAGCACATGGAATAGCAAAATCACCCGTGTCATTGAATTAGTGGACATTTTAATCCTCATATTACTTGACCTCTCCTCCACGTCTAAAGCTGTCAACTGCTTCTTCATTATGAAAATATTCTTTGCCTTTAGTTTCTGTGACAACATTCTTGCCTTGTGGGCTCCTCCTACTTCTACTGGGAAGGTTGTTATCTTCTTGTCTTAGTCAAATTGGGCTGCCACAACAAAATACCACAGTCTGGGTAGTTTAGACAACAGAAAACAGAAATTTAGTTTCTCAAGTTCTGGAAGCGAAAAGTCCAAGATCAAGGTACTAGAAAAGTTTGTTTCCGGTGAGAGCTCTTGTCCTAGTTTGCAGACAGCTGTCTACTTGCTGTGTCCTTATTACCAGAGAGTGGAGATTCTTTCTCGGAACGTTGTCCAGGTTCTTGATATCTCGAACAAAGAATTGATCAAGACACCGAAATACAGCAGAAAAGAAGTTTTATTAGAAGAGAAAGTACATTTCCAGATGTGGAAGCAGGCCTGAGCAAGAGAAGCGTGGCTCAAAAGGCCTGGTAATAAAGCCTTTGGAGTTTTTATCTTTATTTGCTGTGAGTGGTTACTCTCTAGGAAGAGTGACTTCCTTGGTTAATGATTAAGATTGACAGGACTCAGTAATTCATCATTTGCTTTCTGCACATGTTTGTTCCCAGAATTCAGTTTTGTTATAAGGATATTAATGAACTTCTGGGCATATGCGTCATATTATAATGATGGTATAATGAGGCTCAGGTGAGTTGAAGGTCGTTGGAGTCTTCCTTGAGCAGATGTGAGTGACTGGTTTAAACTGGTACCTAATTCTCTGCTTACTTGTTTTTTCATGGAAGTTACTTTTAGCCTAAAAATGCATTCTGGCTTGCTTAATTGTGAGTGAACTAGGGCGGACCCCTTCTAGAATAGGATGACTTTAGGGTCTTTGCAGGCAGACCCAAAACCCCCTAACTAACTTTTCTGCCTAACTCTTTCTAAGAGCATGCACCCCCTTATTATTAGTATGGATGTTGAGGGATGAGAGGTCTCTTCTTCCATATCTTCTTCCTGCTAAGAAGGATCATAGTCCCTGCCTATTGGAGTTTCATGGAGCTCTTTCCCTATCTGCTTTAGTTAGGGCAGGGTCTTGGGTTTCCTGCTGAAGTGACACTTCAGTCCCCAAACAAGTAAAAAAAGATACAAATTTATTATTTAAATCATATATCTATTAATTTCTATTATTGATTTTCCTATTAAGTGAGTAAAGGGAAACAGATTTGGTTAATATATTTCTTAAAGAATAAAAAATAAAGACCTTTGGCCTAAAGTCCCCTCTCTTCTCAAACTCTAAGGACTCTGTCTGGCCTAACACTATTTCTGCTAATAATAGGTTGATGACCCTTATCAATAGCCAAAAGATCTGAGTCACCAGTTTCCAGGCAATTATTGGAATTTGAGAGAGAGGGCCTTTTTCCTAAAGAAAGGAGGAAAGAAAACTAAACTAGGTTTACTAAAAAGATTAAGAACTCTGTAAGAGATGTCCCTTTTCATTTCCTGCTAAAAGTGACATCCTGTATCATCCTCACATGGCCTTTCCTCTGTGTGTTTGAGGAGAGACAGCTCTAGTGTCTCTTCCTCTTCTTATAAAGACACAAGTCCTGTCAAATTAGCATCCTACCTTTAATTACCTCCCTAAAGGATCTTTCTCCACATATAGTCACATTAGGAGTTAAGGCTTCAACATATGAATGGAAGCAGGGGAAACAGGACACAATTCAGTCCATAACACTTCCATCTAGGTACTGATGGTTTCTCAAGCCTCTGACCTATGCTCTGTTTTTCCTATATTCTCTTACTGGGTGAGTTTGCCCAACACTGTGAAATCAATAACCTTCTTCACCTGATGATTTATTGTGGTTTATATTCAAAACATAAAGAAGGTAATTCTCTCTCACTCCTTTTGTTTTCTTCCATATGGAGGGTGTCTATTAAAACACTCCTGGCTTCTCTATAACCTCTTCTTGTTTTGCCCCAAGGAAGAAGAGGTTATTTTTCAAATACTAATTTTGACAATAATAAACTAGGAATGCTTGGGTCAGAACTATCTTCTTTCTCTTTAGAACCCAGACGAAAAGAACATATTTTCTGTTTTCTTCTTCTGTTTTGTAACTTTCCAGGCATGAAGTTCACTTATGTATGGTACAGCACTGCCTGTGATAGGCTAAGTCTGTCTGTTTGTGAGGTTCATTGTTAGTAAATAGTACCCGCGGTCCAAAGTCATGTTTAGCAATATCAATCTTATCAGTAATAAATGTATATCAGTCTTGTCTGTAATAAAAACAGTTTAGTTCTCCATCTTATCTTTAGATTTATCTCTCACGTAAATCTGAAATCGGAAAGGAAAAAGTGGCACTCTATATTGGCTCTATACACAGTAACTCATAGAACTGAGTTCCGTTTTTCAGAAATTTTTATCAGACTATGTCCAAACATTATACTATGTTCCGAAAATGCATGCATATATTCTTAATGAATGAGGCAGATAGCTATCCTTCCTTATTCATTCATTCATTTGATCAACAATTATATAGTGAACATTTGCTCTATGTACTTGATATATATCAATTAAAATGAACAAACAGAAAAAGATGTATGTCCTTGAGAAAATTTATCTTAGAAGATAAACAACAAACAAAATAAATAAACAGATTATATGGTGTTGTAAAAGGTGTTAAATGCTACCCACCCCACCCCCCACCCCACCCCCACAAAAAAAAGAGCAGTAGAAAAGCATATGAGATCAGGATAGCTAAGACTATGTTATGATTTTTTAGCACATTGGTCAAAGTAAGTCTCATCAAGCGGTTGACATTTGAGCGAAAAGTAAAAGGCAGTAAAGAGTTAACCTGTAAACATCTGGAGAAACTGTACTTAAATAAATAGCTAGTGCAAAGGCTATAGGCAAGAGCATTTCCAATGTGCTGTAGGAACTCTAAGGAGGCCTGTGTGGCTGGAGGGGAGGAAGCAAAGAGGAGAAATACAGACCGTGGGAGTAGACACAAGCCCCAGGGCCAGAGCATGTTGTGCCTTGTAAGCCATTGTAAGGACTTAGGTACTTAATGGCATCACTCTGGTTGCTGTGTTAATAACTCACTGGGAGCAAGTTTAGAATCCAGGACACCAGTTATGTGCCTTTGCTTAGAGAGGATAGTGGGTCAGACCAGGATGGTAGCAGTGGAGATGGCAAAAAAAGGAGTCAGATTCTGAATAAAGTTTGAAAGTAAAATCAGCAGGATTCCCTAAACAATTAGATATGAGGTATTAGAGAAAGAAAGAAGCCCCTGGTGAGATCAAAGATGCTTTTGGTTTTTTGTTTTTGTTTTTGTTTTTTTAATTTTTTGCGTTCCATTTTATTTTTTCTCTTGGCTTTTTCAATGTACTTCTTTGTATTAATTATTGTTTTACTTTTGGGGGGATTATAACATATTTTTTTACTTATCACAGTGTATTTAGAATTACTGTAGTACCACTTCACAAGAAATGTAAGAAACTTTCAGCGGTAATTCTATTTATTCCCATTCTTTGTGCTACTGATGTCACATTTTTTTTATGTCTACATTATAAATTTCACAATATTTTTGATTTTGCTTTAAACCATCAGTTGTCTATTAAAGAAATTACAAGAAGAAAAACAGAAGATTGTCTTATACTTACCCACATATTTGCCATTTCCCAAACTCTTAATGCTTCTTATAGATCTGAATTTCTAATGTTATCTCCCTTCTGCCTGAAGAACTTCCTTGAACATTTCTCGTGGTACAGGTGTGCTGGCAGCAAATTATACCACCCTTTCTTTATACGAAAATGTCTTTATTTCACCCTCATTTGTGAAGGATATTTTCAGTGAATATAGCATCCGAGTTGACATTATATATTTTTTTTTCTTTCAGCACTTTAAAGGTGTTGTTCTGATTATTGTTCCCTTGTATGTAAAATCTTTTTCTCTTTGGCTACTTTTATCATTTCAACAGTTTTGAAAACCTTTGATTTCTAGCAGTTTGACTGTAATGGGCATTGATGTGGCTTTCTTTACATGTGTCCTGCTTAGAGTTTGCTGACTATTTTGCATCTGTAGGTTAATGTTTTTACTAAATTTGCTGACGGTTTGGCATTATTCCTTTAAATATTTTTCTGCCTCTTTTTCACTCCGCTATTTCTGGAACTCTGATTACATGTTATTATACGTCCTGATAGTCAATAGGAGTAGAGTTTAATAGGTCGCTGGGGCTCTATTCCTTTTTATTGTTCTTGATGGAAATTTTTTCTCTCTCTTCTCTACTGAGCACTTTATATTATGATCTCCTGTAAGTTCTTATTAAAAATGTTTCCATATATATGTCACTTTTAACAATCTATCCTAATAGTCAAACACTCCCTAGTTTCCATGGTGGTATGGAGAAAAGACTTCTAAGAAAAGTACCTAGAAACTCTTGCAGTTGCTCTTGGAAGAAGATAATTATCTCTCTCTGCCAAGAGTGAACTAAATTAAAGTCTAGCATCAGAATTTGGGCAGATATGTGAAACCTTGTTGCTATGGATTTGGAAGATGCTTCATATAGCAAATTGAAAGACATTTTTGTAATTGGAGATTCTGTCCAAATGTAGCTCAATTAGATACACAACTGCACTCGATATTTTACTTATTTTGCCAGTATTTGAAGTAAATAGTCGTTAATCTGTAGTCTATTATTATAGTTACAAAAACCTCAAAATATTTTCAGTGGGCACATTCTGATAAATAAAACTAACATCATTAAGAAGAAAAATATTTACTTCCTACCCTCAACCACCTCCTTTCATTCTCCCAAATTGCTTCTTGTGAAAGGAGTTTTTGTTGTTAGTTGAAGTGATTCAGGCTTGCTGCTAATTCTCTCTTCTATTTCTCACTTGATTCTCAGTCACAGTGCCTAAATAAAGTGCTTATAAACAAGACCAAAGTCCCAGTGTTTCTGATGCATTACAGAGTTAATATGTGATCTAAACAGGAAGAGTGCTTATCTGAACATTATTTATCAACAAGGCCCTGAAGATGCTATCTTGGATTTCACCTAATCTAAGTAAAGTGTTGTTTTGTTGCTAAAACCACAAGAGAGGATTATAGAGATGGGGAGATCCAGGGGGTCAGAAATGAGAGAGGAAATCTCTGAAGTGAGTATGGAAATCAGGCTGTTAATTCATTGTTGAATAATTATTACAAATCCAAAATATGGGGCAAACTGTAAGTCATAGGGTTAGAAGAGCCACTCATTTATTAATTTCTTCAATAAATATTCCATCACAAGTATTTATTACACACCTACTATGGTTGTAGAATAGTTGTAAAAGAATTGATCCTGGTACTCATGGAGCTCACAGTCTGACAAGTATAAACTGATATTGACCAACTTACCTTAATAAGTGAATGTAAGCTCCATTCCTCCCTTGATTCCAATATAAAAATCTTCTTTTATTTTTTTTCCCTACCACACTGATCATTTTTCAATCTCCTAGTCCTTCTTTTCTTTTCTTCTTCTTTTTAAAATATATGCTTGCTCCCTATTATGGGTTGAATTATGTCCCCCCAAAATTCATGTTGAAG
Organism: Pteropus vampyrus; assembly: GCF_000151845.1. NCBI lineage: Eukaryota > Metazoa > Chordata > Mammalia > Chiroptera > Pteropodidae > Pteropus > Pteropus vampyrus. The sequence continues at coordinate 33,695,629 of NW_011888782.1, read as the reverse complement.
TTCTAATTCCAGTACCTTAGAATGTGACTTTATTTGGAAGTAAGTTTGCTGCAGATGTAATTAGTTAAGATGAGGTCACACTGGAATGGGATGGGCCAGTAATTCAATATGACTGATGCCCTTATACAAAAGGGAAATTTGGACATGGACACATACACAAGGAGATATGAAACTGAAGGCAGAGATCAGGGTAATGCACCTACAAGCCAAGGATTAGATGAAGTCATGAGGGTGCCGCCCTCATGGTGGGATTAGTGCCTTTTTAAGAAGAGACACCCGGGACTTTACCTGCTCTCTCTCTTTACCACATGAGGACACAGCAAGAAGGCAGCGGTCTGCGAGCCAGGAAGAGAGCTCTCACAAGAATCTGACCATGCTGGCACCCCATCTCAAACCTTCAGCCTCCAGAACTGTGAGAAAATAAATTTCTGTGTTTAAACCACCCAGTCTATTGTAATTTGTTATGATAGTCAGAGCTAACATGTCACCCTTGTCTCTTCTCTCTCATACTTTAGTCTATTGTCCAAAAAGTCCTATTGGTTCCACGTTCAAAATATATCCAACATATAATCTTCTGCTTACAACCTGCACTACTATTACCCAGATTTGAGTTATCATCTCTTCTTTGGGATTCCTGCAATAGCCCTCTAAATTTGATCTCCTTGCTTTTACCCTTGAACCCACTCAGTCCATTTGACACAGTAGCCAGAATGAACCTTTAAATATAAGTTGCATGGAATTAATTCTCTGCTCAAGGCCTGCAGTGGCTCCCCATTTTCTTCACTGGACATAGCAAAGCATTTGCGGTGGCTTAAGCCAGGTATTCTGACACCCAGACTTTTCTACTCTGGCAGATTCTCCTTGACCACATTGACTGGACAACTAATCAAGACATATCAGATTCTAGAAAGTGTTCTGAGTTAGAATTACTTGCATTGATTGAATTGTCATTTCTGTGAGCCTCAGATTCTTTACCTATAAAATGAGAAGGTTTAAATAATCTATAAGGATCCTTCCAGCTCTAAGAGTTATAATTTTTTATTAAAATTATTGGGGTGACATTGGTTAATAAAATCAAATAGTTTTCTAGTATACAATTCCTTAATACATCACATGTATTTTGCATTGTGTGTTGACCACTCAAAGTTAAATTTTCTTCCTCTACCAAATATTTGACCCCCCCTGTTACTCCTATCTAACTCCCATATCGCGCCCCCCTCTCTGGTAACCACAAATCCACTGTCCTAGTCTATGAGTCACACCATTTCTTATTAATATGAAAACTTACTCTTCTTTGTGTGGTGCTGACACCGTGTTGAAGGAGCCCAACATGAAGCGATGATTTTGTAATTACAGAGTTTATCTAATCATTGCGGACAGCACACTAGATGATTTAATTCCTGAAGTAAATTTATTCAGTTTTGTTGTCTACATTCAAACAAATTAGATAATTAGATAACCTCAGCCGCTATGTAAGAAACTACTATCTTTACACAGTTGCATGTTCTTAACAAGCTGACCCACATTTCGAGTGAATCAAGAGGACATACACATATACAAGAAGTTTATACATATATGACTAGTATATACAGTCACCCCTTGGCATCCACTGGGGACTGGTTCTAGGGCCCCCTGAGGATTCTAAAATTTCATCCATCCAAGGGATGCTGAAGTCCCTTATATGAAGTGACATATATAACCTATGCACATCCTCCTGTATACTTTAAATCATCTTTAGATTATTTATACTACCTAATACAATGTAAATGCTATGTAAACGATTGTTGTACTGCATTGTTTAGAGAATAATGACAAGAAAAAAAAAGTTTGTACATGTTCAGTACAGATATGATTATTGTAGGCCTAACTACATAGTATACATCAGCAAAAACATAATTTAAAAAGATATATTTTTGATCCATGGTTGGCTGAATTCGCAGATGCAAAACCTGCGGACACCAAAAATGTTAGAGTGCACATAAAGAAACATGGCTATGAAAACTTGACTCAGGCCTTTAAGATATAAAATATTTTTTAAAAGCACATTCAGTTAGAATTAAATTAAAAACAAACTTATAAAATTATTTTTAATTTTCTAAAGTGTTTTTAATGCACTTTAAAAATTTATTTTGTCAACTTTATATTTTAATATTTAGGCATGTCTTTTTTATTTCTGAACTTGAGAATTGTTTTTAAAGAATTTCTGTTATGCATCTTGTTCCCTCCCCTGCAGGTACACTACCCGTTTCTTATTTCTGGAGCATATCAGGCACCCCTCTACAGTGGTAACTTAGCATGGGCTGTCCTCTTAGCTTGGAACACTCTTTCTTCAGATACACATGTGGTTTTCTCCCTCATTGTCTTAAAGTCTTTGGTTAAATGCCACTTTCTTAGTGATATCTTCCTTTTACTCTATATTCATGATCCTACTTATTCTACTCTATTTTTTTATTCATAGCACTAAATATCTTGTAACAGAACATTTTCATACTTTTTTATGTTTTTATTTATTTTTGGTCTCCCTCGCACTAGAATGTTAGTTCCAAAGGCATAGATTTTTGTTTTTATTTACTGGTGTATTCCAAATGTCTGAATAATGTCTGAAATTCAAGTGATACTCAACAAATATTTGTTAATTCAGTGAATCTGACAATGTTCTTATATATGTAAATTCAGATGATGACTAATAAAGAATTTGAAAATAGCAAAGTACTAGAAACAAATAAAAAAGCTTTTAATAGGGTGATATTAAGATTGAGATAATATATACAAATATTATACTAATGTATTTTGTATTTTAATCACCCACTTTACCTGTGATTCCTAATAACTTCCCATCTCTATGCTGAATCTTGAGTATTATTGCCCCATGAAAAGTGAGGGCAGATCTTTGACTTATTTGTAAATAAAATAGGCTTAAAAAAAGCTTGCAAAAAGAGATCATTTTTCTAAATGTCACTAGTATATTTAGCCAAGCAAACTCAGACCACAGAGTTCCTATTACAAAGATGATAGTTGTCTACAAAAGAAGGTTAAGCCAAGATTTTTGATGCTCTAAGGTAGAAGAAAAGAACCTTTTCTATGCTTGATAATATGAGATATTTTAGATAAAGTAAGGGACACACCGAGAGCACACACTCCTTGCTTATGAATTGGGAAAAAATAGCATAATGGAGAATAGTCTTACACCAACACAACAAACCACCATATGATTAAAACGGTGGGATAATATGATAGGCAAAGAGAGGTTCCAGTTGGTACTCTTAAAGTACCCCCATTTTCTGGGTGACATTTTTGATGAATCGAGAGGAGGTAGATCTGCGAGGACTACTGTGACCCTCACATTCAAGCTAACCAATCATGTTTTGCTGGCACTTACTGTTACCTGCATCAGTTGAGAGACACAAACTCTGTGAAGGTCTCTCATGTATGCTTACTAAATCATCCACTCCTGTCCCTTCTCTCTGGCCACTATATTGATAACTATGAGGGGATCAGCTTACCACTGCCACTTTTGCCAGGAATCAGCTAAAAGAATTCCAAGGGCACTGTCTCTTGATGTTCCCAAAGTGCCCAACCCTCAATATTCCAAAACCTCCCCATTGATCTAAGCCATCAGGACTCCAACATTCCCACCCTACTCATAAATCTTAAATTACTGAGATGCCACTGTGTGTGCCTCAAAGCCATGGCCAAATGGAAGAAACTGAAGCAATCATGAGACTTGTAATTGGTATTTATTTTCACGCATGGAATAATTACACAATAAAAACTGAGAGAAGCTGTGGAAGGATCATTCGCTATAACTTCCTTAAGGCCAAATTCTTCTACCTCAAAAGAAGAGTAGTTCACATCTCAGAAGAAAAACTACATCTAGTATTACTCTTCAGCTGAGATTATATGTAGAAGCCTATTTATTTTTTCAGTATTTTCCTCAGAATTTTATCCCTTGGGAGTATTACTAAAACTATTGTCATAATAAAAACTACTCCACAGCTGTAGCTACATTTGAAATGCTTGAATAGGGCTCACTTGAAGTACCATGACACCAGAAAACACAACAAATCTTTGGAAGGACAAGGAGTGGCCTCTATACTTAGCAACACTGTGTCTATGTGTATCATAGGTGGACAAGCATCAGGGGACAAGCTTTGAATAACAAGAAATTTCATTCACCTTTACTAAACTTCTGACAAAGAGGCTGTTTGACTTTACGGCTATGGCAGCAAGTATAGTAGGACTGAAGTATTAAAGTTATATGTATGCATAGTATTTATAATATAAATTCTGTATATAGAAGTATGTGTTTATACACATGCACATACGCACACATTTTGGGGAGGCAAACTCATTTTTGTTTGAGAAATTATCTTGGATAGTAGTCATCTCATTGAATATGGATTAGTAAACCAATATTTATTGAAAAATCTATGTATTATCTGTGTTATGTGAAGTAGAAGCTTGAAATACTATCTCAAACCCTCAGAGAGCTATAATTTGTCTTACCTTAGAATGGAAGGAGAAGAAAGGGGGAAGCTTGGACCTGGCAAGTGTCCACGTCATTGTGCCACCCAATATTCATAGGGCTTGACAAGATCAAGCATGCTTCAGGCAAGGTGACAACTTTATTGCCAAGAGAAGGTCGTAAGGTTCCAACAAGTTTGCATTTTTCCTTCTAAGAAATCCAAGGCAGAAACATTCATGGTTAGCCTTCAGTAGTTGAGGTTTACTTCAAGATATAAGAACACAAATTCACATTAAAATTACCCCACCAGCCTAATAATCATGCTGATATTCACATGTGTAGGACATTTAGGAAGCCCATGGAGACCCAGAAAATATGTTCAGCATCTGCTAGAGGACATTCTGAATATGAAGACTCTCCCAGAAGTTTTACTTCTCAAGATAAAATATGTGATTAGGATGATTTGCCATCACTCTCTATAGTGCACCCATTGGGTTGAGTTTATTCCAAGCCACCTCAGAGGTCTGTGAGCTCCCTTATATGCACCCTTTACATTTACCTCATGTTTCCATCTCAAACTCAATCATATCTGGCTAGTGTACCAGAACTACTTTCACTAAAAAAAACCCATACTGTGTAGTCTACAAGAAAGAAGTTTCTGGCCACTTTCCGTTTCAAAGGTAGTTGCATATGAAACAAGTCTTTGAGGTTACATAGCTTCCACCAGCCTGCAATACCAGACAGCACAGTACAAGAGGCCAGGAAGAACTCGTGAATTCAGGCAGCAAGAGGTCACTTACGTAGAAGTCCATCCATGGGTGATCTCATCAACCAAGGAAACTGAAGGGAACAAGTATCACCTATCAGGAAGCAAAGCAGAATCCCAGGCCTGCGAAGCAAAATGACAAAGTAGAGGTTATCAGTGGGGTGCCAGAGCTTGGCTAGTTTATGAACTGTGTGTTGGGTAGAGTACAGCTAAATCTTCAGGGCAAAAAGATGGGTGGACTTGGCTAAAGAGCTGGAATGATAAAGTCAAGGAAGAGGGTAAAGTTAAAAGAAGCCAAATGGCGATACAACAAAACATGTGAAAAGCTAAATAACAGTACAGGTAATAAATTACAATTTATTGCACCAAGGTGGCATTGGTGTTTTTCAGGCTTCCTCCTGTCACTGCCACCACCATCACTACAGGAGCCATCTTCACGGAGAAAGAGATGTTTGAGCTTATTCATGAATGAGTAGGCACTCATCAGGCCGTGGGGAAAAATTAGTGTGACTAGAATGTATGGTGGGTGTAGGGAAGTAGTAAAGATAAATCTTTCTTTGTATAAAGATACAAAAGATGAAAGTAAGTACATTGGAATGGACTTTAATAAAGTTTGCTCCAGCTACATGAAGCCTAGAGGAGAAATTTTCACTCTATGCCCACATTTATTTGAATATTCAAAAAGAACAGCCAGAAGAAATCTCACAAACATGTTACATTCTTCACACAGAACTTAAACAAAAATTATAAGATTCTCCAGATGTAGTCAGTGTTAAGTCTGCCTTAATGAGGCAGGGCATAGTCTGTCAAACGATTCTGAAATTGAAGCCCACCCCACCAGCCAGGCCTGTCAGAAAAGCACTGTGTTACATGTCTCAGTTCATCAATCTAATAAATGAGTTCTCAAATGTCATTTTCCCTCCATATGCAGCAAACATTTTTCGATTATTTTGTTATGCTGTTTTAATTGGGTTAACTCTCAGTGCACCAGCACAGTTCCATCTGTGAGAGACGCTTATGTCACTAAATGGAAAGAAAAAAAGCTGTAAGAGAAGGGAGATGGCAGTTAAAGTGACATGTGGTATATGGACAAAAAATAACCATGCTAAATTCATATTTTTCAATTAAAGATCATAAAATCAACTGGTGATATGCCTTTTATTTCATTAAGAAAAATATTATCCATCTTGAATACTCTTCAAAGCAAAATAAGTATTTTAATTAAATCCTACAAACAGGTGATATTCTCCTGGTCTATTTGCTACGTGTAATAACTGAAATAGAGTTGTTGACAACATTTGAGAAAAAAGCACAAAATAATATATGTAGGTTCTAAACCTGGGCGAAATAACTAGCCCGTCTACAAATTAGCACATGGAAGAGAAGAGTAGCAGATTATACCACCCCAAAATATACTACTTTGGCATATTATTTTGAGCTGAAGTCAATTGAGAAGAAATAGATATAAGAAAAGCTCTCTCCCCCTCACCTATTTGCTTAGAAGCAGGACATAAATTTGTAACACCGCCCCACCCCACCCCTTCTCTAGCAAGAAAGATAGAAGTTAATTGCTGGAGACAATTCTAGACCCTTATTAGCCTAAAATAATCTGCATAACAAAACCATGCTAAAAATAGCCTTTGTTTACCATTAGTTTCCCTATATATTTGCATCACCAAAATTTGCCCGATCGAGAAGTACGAAGTTTTCCCTTTGTCTTGTCATTTCCCTATACAATTAATGTTCTTCACTAAGATGCTATTTATATAAGCTCAAGTTCTAACCACCCCTATGTTACTCATCACTGAGTGCTCCCACATATATGTGTGATGCATGTAGTATTAAACCTGTTTGTTTTCTCTTGTTAATCTGTTTCTTTTTTCCCTAGCCAATGAACCTAAGATGGTAGAGAAAAAATAATTGTATTCCTCCCTTACAGGAACTTCTCATGTGCAGCAAAAATCCCGAACGAACACTTAAAATGCTAATGAATTTAATTATTAAAATATTTTGCTTGTTCAGAAGTAGTTAAGTCAATAGGAAAATATTTATTAAGTCTCAATAGAAACTAAAAAATATTTATGAAAAGAAATTTTACCAAGCTTCAAAATGTTATGTTAATTTTTTAAATAACATTAAATTGAATGTTTTAAATCATTTTTCTTTATAAGAATCTGAATCAAGTTTCGAAGCACTTGGTTTCGAAGACTTATCTATGCATACTACTTTCACATATATAAGCATCAAGTATGTGTGATCTACATGAAATATGGATCAATTCTTTCAGAATCTACAACTTGACTACAGATTGCTGACTTCTCATGTGAGGACCATGGTTACCTAATCACTCAATTCATGTGATGAATATAGACAGCCAAACTGAATAAAATTTACTTCAGGGATTATCTGGTTTGACTTCCTACAATGATTGATCAAATTTTCTGTATTATTATAAAATAGTCATTTCAATTTGTATTAGTTCCACATAGCATGTAGTATACTCCTTTATTCATAAAGAATTATAAAATTTTTGAGCTAGAGAGACCTTGGAGATTAACTTCTTATTTAACAGACAAAGAGACAGGACTCAAAATTTGCTCAATTCAATTAAGGTAGCTAAACCAGGAGCAAAACACTTTCTGGAATCTGAATCTTCTCCATTAGTTTTTAGAGCCAGTGTGGTAAAATAGCACGTCAATCTACTTGGGTTCTAATCTTGGGTTCTAATCTAAACTATTGCTAATACACTGATTTTATGCTAGAGTTTTCCAAACAGGAGGGCCTAAATGAGTGAAGATATTGATTCTTTAGGCCTTAGCATGTCTGGGCAGGATCTGAGACAGCCTGAATTCTTGGGCCAGTCAGCCAAGCAAACATGACTCTCCATGTATGACAAACAAATATTATCATCTTCTATTAGTCCAGGGGTGTGAAGGGATTGGAAAGGCTTGCTATTTAGTTCTTTAGGCAATTAAACCTAACCTATCCATTCCTTAGATACCACCTCTGTAAAGTTATGGGCTTGGACTACATTAGTTGCACAAATACTTACCAAGTAGTTTTTGAATTTATCACATTATGCTTGATTCTTGAAAGGATACAGTTATGAGTAAGGCACAGTTATATTACTCAGAATAAGCAAGGTTATACTGCGGTAATAAGTAAATATCAAAATCTCAGGGGCTTACCCAACTCAAACCAATGCAAATCAAGGTACATTCCTCCATCATATAGTCATGCCATCTGGAACACGCAGCATCCAAGGCTACAGCAGCAGGAAAATAGGAAAATGTAGGAGACATACTAATTTTAACCTGCTTGACATAGAAGTGATACACATTAATTCTGCTGCCGTTTAATTGTTCAGAATTAATTACATGTTCCTATCCTAATTGCCAGGGTGCTGGAAAATGTAGGAGATCATATAGATATTTGATGACCACTAAGAGCCTCTGCTTTATGGATGAAGAAAAAGGTATATAAATAAACTATGTATTATACCAACTTTATCCTAAGATGCCATGCTTCAGTTTTTCTTCATATAATTGCTAAGAAGCATAATATTTGTTCACCCAATGAATCCTAGTTTAGTGGCCTCAAAATATACTGTAGTTGGGGGAATTCTTAACATAAAACATAGTCCTTTCATGCAAGTAAAATATAACACTAGTAATAACAATGGCTCATATCACCATAGGTCTTTGAATTTTTTAAATTCTTCCACATACATGAAAATAACACCCACCTTGTACGACTGCCTAAAAATTAAATTTTGGAAAACACTTAGCACAGTACCCAGCACATGGAAGGCCTAAAAAAATATTATTTATTATCATAGTCACCGGTGGCACAGTTATTGGTTTGTTGTTAGGTCCCGTTTGATTCTCTGCAAGCCATGTGTAGCCTCACTGAGGAAAGTTAGATTCAAAAGGCTAAGTCGTTTGCCTGAGAATACATAGCTTAAAGTATAAGAGCGGTGTTGAAAATCTAACCAGTACTTGGACACCAAGTCCAATCATATCCGTACTATTTAACAGGATGAAGTAAAGCAATGCTTCATTTGGAGCCCCAGTTTATCTTTAATTTCTAAACAATCTTTTAGTTGCACAAGATAGTGAGTTAATAAGAGATCATTTGAGCCCCTTTTCTAAGATTTTAGCAACATTCAATTATTTTACAATCATATGACTAACAGCACAAAAGGTTGAATAACTTTTAAAAGAAGAAAGGTAACTATGATTTGGAAGTATCACAATTCTTATGATATCCCGTCTAAATTGATGAATGTAAAAGTTCCTCTCAATCCTAAAATTTGATGATTCTGCATTGATTAAGTGTACCAGAAAATTTTCTCTTTATTTATTGTACTTTGTATGTAACTCTCATACTCACTGGGTAATATAAGCTTTTGCCAAAGCTTAGGTAATAAAAAATATTTGTTCCTTTTTTAGTGGGACACACTATACAGGACTCAAACCCTGACAAGTCTCTTGCAAATTTCCGGGCTTATCGATTTCATTCTTTATGCTCTAGACAAGTTAAATTTTTTTTTAATTATCTAAGCATTTTACCCCTGCAGTGCTGATCAGCGCTTCTAGTGTCTAGTTCTTTCTATTATAATATTCACTAACAGTCTAATACTATTTTGTATATTTGGAGATAAATTTAGCCTAATAAAAAGTTAGTATTTTTTCTTCTTTCTTATTTTTTTCTTTATGTAAAAATGGTCTTGTGTGTCATCAGGATCAAGTATACTAGAAAGCCAAAGAGCAGCAATGTCCTCCTAACTTTCCCCCACCCTTAAGAGCTAGAATTGGCCAAGACAGTTAAATGCGAAAATCAAATACATTTTTAATAAATTTCCATATAGAAAGCCAATCTTAACACTTAATTCTTGATAATTTTTAGTTTAGTCAGTCAAAAACATTGAATGTTTTCTCTATTTCTTTCTAGATGCTCTTAATATATATACAGAGACTTTGGAGAATATGAAGGAGCCAGTTTGTACATCTGTTTCTTTCTGTCTGTCCTGTGATACAAAGGTTGCCTTGTCAGCATACTCTCTTCATACTCTGGAGCATCAGAGCTGAGGAAGAGCGGATACCTTTCATGAGACAGTCAGATGTTTTCTACAATGAGTGAAGAATTGTCTGCATCGCTCCTAAGACTCTTTGAAGATCATAATTTACAAATGATTATTATCACAATAAAAAGAGATATCTTGCTGGTTTTGCAATATCAAGAATCTCATGCATTAGTAAATATTCTACACTCAAAGCAAGGAAGAAAGATAATCTAATGCAGAAAAGGAAAATTAGATATTTTCCAGTGTGTGATTGGTCATCCAGAACAACCCATGGAAAATAATACAATCCAATGCCCGATTTTTATGCATGAAGGAAATTCATAGCAATATTTTGTTACCAAGGATATAATTAACTGGTATTACCTCAAAAATGTGAAAGTTCAGCATTCCTTTCAAAATCTCTCCTTACTTACATGAAATTAAAAGATTTAAGTACTAATTGAACAATGGTAGAATTTTATTAACCTTGAATTATTTGGTTAAATGGCATATTTGTGTAAAATATTAGTTCGTTTGAAATCCGCTTGAACTTTAGCTAAATAATGAAGGTGGTAAAAATCTGTCTTTAAATAAGCTTCACCTTTTTATTCTATACTTTCTTGTCCTCGATGCAACTCTTTCTTGTATAACTTCCTACTATTTCCCACTTCTCTTTTCTCTTTTACTCTTAGGAATGAGTTGAATCTAATCAGGTTCTTTACAATTAAAATGACTAAGAAAGATGAGATCTTTAGTCTGCCAATTATTTTATATTTTAAATACATTTGTGATACCTTAATTCAATGTGATGAAATTCTAATAATGAAATTCTAGAAATCAGTCTTATCAACTAAAAATTATTTAGAGGAGCATTCTTGGTCTCTGAATTTTGCTACTAGTTAATTCTTCACACTAGTTTTTTCACACGTTAATTCTGTCCTACATTTTTCTACTCTAGTAACATCAAGGTAAGACTGTTATGGTCTTTTTTTATTAATAATAATAACTGGGTATTTATTTAGAGTTGCACTAATCACTTTACATATATAATCTCATCCTTTAATCCTTACAACTGTATAAGTTATATATTATTGTCATAGGACTAAAAGTAAAAAAAAATTAGGTGCAAAAAGGTGGAGGGATTTATTTAAAATTATATGAGCAAGTGGTGTGGTTGGTCCTTACCACTAGGTGTGCCAAACTTCCAAGCCTGGGCTCTCAACCTACAGGTTTTACTTCACATTAGCATGGTAAATCTAACTTGAATGTGCTTACTGAGAAAATGCATAGAAATGAGAGAGTGCCCTTTTTTGGTAACTTGTCCAATGTCTCTTGTCTTGTTTTTTCCCATGATGCTTATACCTGTGGCAAATTTAATCAGAACTCACCCAGATATTCCAGGACCAATTAGAGACTATTAAGTTCCTGTAAAGCTTCAATATCTTCTCCTTCCTGCCCTCATCTTAAACACCCCCGTCCCACCCCGCCACCGAAATATATGAGTTTAACATCTCATTCTTCTTTTTGATTAAATTCTTTTGAGTAAAAGTGATTTCTTCCTTCTAGAAATTGAAACTTATAATTTCCTTCCTTCTACTAGTCACTCTGAACAGAAGTTTGGGTGATTTAACAGGAGAACAGAATCAATTATCTCCATACTAATGCAGAAGGGAAGGTAGTAGAAATGGAAAAGTTCTGACTGATCAGAATCAAACATCTGACCAAATCATATAGTCAACTAGGCACTAAATGATTCTTTATTTTATGGCCTGTTAATGAGGAGAAATTGAAGAGATAGTTGCGATGGGGGCAATAAAAGCTGCCACAGCTGTGCACCTAACGAAAAGGGGCAACATGGGCTGAAGGTTTACAGTGGCTTCACCGCCAGTGAATTCAGCAGTCGCTTCCATAGCCTTGAAGGCTTCAGACATTGTGATGGAATCAAATCCATTGCATAGACTGATGGCACTTAGTATGCTGCCTTGAACATTGCAAATGCCTTATTTCCTAGCCACTGGCTCTTGATTACCAAGATCAATTCGCATCCCTGTGTCAAGGCTTTCTATATATATATTTTCCAGGGCAACCTAAACTCCACTGTTATTTGCCACCAATGAGTGGGTTAGGATTTAGCACAAGTACCTCTATCCCACGGTGTCCAAAGCTTTCCTTCTATAGTTGACATCCTGTGGATGAGCAAAGCAGAAATCTCAGTCTAACTGGCCCGACTACATTGATATCCTACCTCTAACAGCTGGGGTAGCTGATAGCCCCCAATAAAATTCAGGGCCTTATTTGCCAAGTAAACCTAGGACTACGTGGACAGATTCACAGCACTCAATCTCTCTGGCAGTCAAGAAGATATTGTTGTCTCTTTGTGTCTCCTCTCCCCACAAAAAAAGGCTTTATTAAACTCTGAACATTGGAGACAGTATGTACTTCCTTTGATCCTTTATATCTGCTAATCAACAAATAAGTATCCTTTGAATGGAGATCAACCAATAGGCTGAATTGGAGGCTGTACATCAAGCCAGGGCACATTTTCTATTTTGGAGGCCCCCAAATCATAATGGCCTCCCTGAGCTACAATTCTCTGTGACTGATGATTTTTACCGATTGGAACCTCTGACAAAGGGTATCTATGAAACTGGCAGGCTAGCTTATCAGCTTGCAAGTGGGGTAAATTTTTAAATTCTTCACAGTTTATAATTCCTAATTGATCTTGAATTCTCATTAGAAATTTGTGAAAATATATACTATAGTGATTTGTAGTTTCAAAAGAAGCATTGCTTTTTTGAGTGGAACATTCCAGACACCAAGTCTTTTAAAGCAGCATTAACACAGTCACTCAATTTAAGTGAAGTTCCTAACTCAAGTCTCCTCTAGTAGGAATAAAAGTTTATGTGTCAGAATAAATTGAGAAAGATGCAGAAATGAGTACTGAGGGAACTAGAGAAGTATTTTCATCTTATTCTGTTTTTTAAAAAGCATTGCTAATGATAAATGATTAAATATTTTATAGAAATTACCATTTTAATTAAAATTCAGACTAGAGAATTTAGTATATGTAGAGGGGACACTGGGGGCTTAAAATCCTTGAATTTAAAGCTATTAGTTTTCATATTATCCTTTGGGCCATCTATTAAGTTCCAAGTTGAATATTAAAATATATTAATAAAAGAACAAAATATTTAATCTCGTCTTTATTATATAACTATAGATTATAGAGCTTAGAATACATTGTTTTTCCAATTCTACATGAAATAATCCTGACAATTCAGATGAATTTCTATTTTATTTTATTTTATTTTTTTTTTTTATTTACAAACAGTAGGATTCACATTTTTTGATGTACAGTTTATGAGGTTTTAAGATGTATAGATTCTTTATACATGACCACAGAATGTATACAGAGCAGTTCTAGCACCCCAAAGAGTTTCCTCAGGCTGTCATTTATATTAAGACCTTCCTCACTCATAAGCCCTGGCAAACACTGACCTGTTCTTTTTCCTTTGGGGGAGAAATAGGTAACATTTCCAGAACGTAATGTTAATGGAAACATACAGTATATAACCTTTTGAGTTTGAGTGCTTTGACTTAGCATAATGCCCTGGAGAATCACCAAAATTCTGACATGTATCAATAGCCCAATTCTTTTTTTTTTTTTTTTGGTGAATAGTATTCCATATGTAGATTACCACTGTATATTTATGTATTCACCAATTAAAGGATGTTTGTGATTCTTCTGGTTCCAAATGGTCTTTAACAATGCTGCTATAAATATTTATGTACAAGTTTTCATGTGAACATAAACTTTCTCTAATATACATACCTAAAGGTGTGATTGTTGGGTCATATAGTAAATGTATGCTTAGCTCTTTGAGAAACTGCCAAACTGTTTTCCAGAGTAGTTGTACCATTTTGCATTCCTATCAAGAATGCATAAAAGTTCCTTTTTCTACACATCCCATCAGCACTGGATAGCACCAGTATTTTTTATTTTACCCAAGCTAATAGGTGTATAATGCTAACTCATAGTGGCTTTAGTTTGCATTTCCTTAATGCTTAATGATGCAGAATATCTTTTCATGCATTTGTTTGCCATTTGCATATCTTTTTTGGTGATGTGCCTATTTAAATTGTTCACTTTTTAAACCGGGTTATTTATAACTTTTGAATTCTGAGAATTCTTTATATATTTTAATGCAAATGTTTTGTCTGCTATATGATTTGCAAATATTTTCTCCCAGTCTGTGGGTTGTTTTTTTTACTTTCGATGAAGCCCAGTTAGTCAGTTATTCCTATAATAGACTGTGCATTGGGTGTTGTATCTAAGAATTCTTTCTTAATTAAAGGTCAAGAAGATTTTCTCCTATTTTTTTCTTCTAAATGTTTTATAGTTTTCCTTTTTCACTGACATCTGTGGTGCATTTTGAGTTAAGTTTTGTTTATTAAGGAAGATGTAGAAGAAGGTTCATTGTTTTGCATGGGAACGAACTTCCAGCTGTTCCAGCATTATTTGTTGAAAGACTGTCCTTTATCCATTGAATTGCTATTGCACCTTTGTCAAAACTCAGCCATTTTTGTGTGAGTTTATTTCTGGAGTTTCCCTTTTGTTCTAATGTTCTATATATTTATCCTTTCAGCAATACCATACTGCCTTGACTACTATAGCTTAATAATATGCCCTGAAATTCAACAGGGTGTCCTTCCAAACTGTTCTTGTTAAAGTTGTCTAGTTTATCTGTCTTTCTACATATATTTTATAATCATCTTATTGATATCTCCCAAAATATTGGGCTGGGATATTGATTGATATTGCTTTAAGTCTAGTAATATAAAGAGAATTGAAATTTTAACTATAATTAGTTTTCCAGTCCATGTAGAACATGTATTGTATCCTGGAAACTTGCTAAACACCGTTACTAGTAGTAAGAGTTTTAAAAATCGATTTCTTAAGATCATCTACATAAACAATGTCATCTGCAAGTAAAACTAGTTTTATTTTTGCCTTTCTAATAATTTGGAAAGAAAGGAAAGAAAAATGCCCCTTGTTTCATTTTTAAACTTATTGCATCTGCTAGAATCCAGTACACTATTGAACAGGAGTGGTGAGAGTAGAAATCCTTGACTAGTTTCTGATGTTAGAGAAAAGGAAATCAGTCTTTCACCACTAAGTTTGGTATTAACTATAAGTTTTTCATAAATGCCCTTTATCAGATTGCAGCTATTCTCTTCTATTCCGAGTGTACTGAGAGTTTTTATCACAATTGGATGTTGAATTTTGTCGAACATTTTTTCTAATCTATTGATCTGATCATTTATTTTTGTTATTAACTCTGTTAATGTGGTTACATATACTGACTGATTTTAGAATGTTAAGTCAGGACTGTACTTATGATCTGGCATTTCTAATATCTGGGATTTCCCCAGGATAAAACTTACATGGTCATGATTTATTAATCTTTTTGTACATTGCTGGATTTGACTTGCTAATATTTTATTAAGGATTCTTCTATGTTCCAGAGGAATATTGGACGGTAGTTTTTATTTCTTGTGCTGTCTTTGTCTAGTTTTAGTATTAAGGTAATGTTGGTCCCATAAAATGAGTTGGAAAATGTTCTCTCTTTTTCTAACTCAATGAGAGATTTGGAGACTTGATGTTATTTCCTCCTTAGATATTTAGTAAAGTGCACCAGTAAAACCATATAGGCTTGAAAATATTAAATCTATAAATTAAATTTTTAATAGATATGACTCATATTGTCTAATTCTTTTTAACTGAGTTTTGATATTTGTGTTAAAAATAATTGATTTATTGTATCGAAGTCGTAAATTTATGTACATAATGTTCTTCATAATATTCACTTATTACCTTTTCAATGTCTATTGAGTCTTTTGTAATATTCCCTCTTCCATTCCTGATGTTGATCATTTGAGCCTTATTCTCTTAGTCAATTGCACTAGAGGTTTAACAATTTTATTATTTTTTAAAGAAATGGATTTTTTTTTTAATTTTTATGTTTTCAATTCATCAACTTCTGCTTTTCTATTTGTGTTGAGTATACTTTGCTCATTTTTATGTTTCTTTAGGTAGAAACTTAAACTATTGATTTGAAACCTTTCTTCCTTTCTCACATAAGTTTTTAATGCTATAACTTTCCCCCTAGGCACTATCACATATTGCTTTAAGTCTGTATCTCTCTCTCTCTCTCTCTCTCTCTCTCTCTTTGTCATTTATATTGGATAATTTCTATTGTTCTATCTTTAAATTTACTGACTTCACTGATCCCTTCCTCTCTCATTTATATTCTGCTATACAGCCCTTCCAGTGATTTTTTAAAATTTTCATTATTGTATTTTTCTATCCAAAATTTTTTCTCTCTTTTTTTTTTTTTTGGTATAGCTTCTATTTCTTCTAACTTCTAAGAACTTTTATTTTTCTATTCTTTTCAAGAGTGTTTTACCTTATTTCTTAGAGTATGGTTATCACTGCTGCTTCAGAGACTTTTTTTAAAAAATAATTCTAACATTTGGATCATCTCATAACTGATATCTGTTGTTTTCTTTTTCCCTTGCTAGTTCTTCAGACTTTCATAATTCTTTGTATGCTGAGTAGTTTGGGGTTTTATCCTGAACATTGTGAATATTATGAAACTCTGGATTCTATTTAAATCTTCTGTAGAACACTGATATATGCTTTCTTTTGTTCTGTTTTGTTCTGTTTTATTTTGCTTAACAAGAAGTCAATACATATTCTGGTCTACTTTCTGGGGGCTATCTTTCCAATAACAATTTCATTTTCAAAGAATTTACAATGATATCTGGTTTTCTTAGCTTGTGAGTCACCCAGAGTTCAGACCAAAACCTGAGCAGTGGTCTTCACTGTAGGTCAGTGTTCAAAGCCTTTGCTCAGCTGATGCCATTTAGTTTCATGCATGCATAGCTCAGAGGTTAGTCCAGGACTTTAAATATAGATTTAAAAGGTCACTTTCTTCAGCTACTTTATCTCCATTATCTTTTCCCCCACTCAGTTTCCCAAGGTTCCATTTTCCTGGTGTTCTTGTTAGAAAGATGGGAAGTTAGCTTCACAACACTGTTGCCAGGTGTTGACTTTAAAGTCTGCCTCTGCCACACCAGAGAGGAGAAGGAGGGGCTCCATCATTCTTCTGGTGCTCTGAAAGGCCATAAGGCTAGGCAACTCAACAGGGATCAGCCCTATAGTTTTTGCTGCTGCCATGCTAGTTAGGAGGTGAACGGGGTCTCACTTCTTTGTTACCACTCGCTTGATGTAGGGTGAGAACAATCCACAGAGCTTTTCTCAGTTTGCCACCATGTGTTGGTGGGGAAGGAGAGAGGTATTGAAAAACAAAAAAATAAACAGGAAACTCACTGCCAGATCATTCCTCTAGTCCTGAGATCCTCACCCAGTCTGCACACTTTATCCATCTCTTACTCTTATGTGAGTTGCTTAATATATTTTATTATTAGAAAAAAAATAGAAAAAAGAAATTATTATATTTTATTATAAGAATTTATAATTATTATTTAGTTGTAGGTGGAAGAGATAGAATAGAATGTGTTTATTCCATTGTGTCTACAATCAAAAGTTCCATTTTTCAAAAACTTTCTAAAATGTGGATAATAGAGGAGAAAGAAACCTACCTCATACGAGTATGTGTAACAAAGAGAATAAATGATAGACTACATCTGGCAAACTATAATGCTAAAAATATAAAAATAGAGATTTTATATCTATATATATAATATGTGTATATATGTATATACAATATATATTTGAATATACATATATAATATATAATATATATATATATATATATATATATATACACACACAGACATATATATACACAGACATATATATATATATTTGGATATACAAGGCACTTTAAAAAGATTGGCAGCAAGACAATTAAAAAGTTTTTCTTACCATATAGCCTTTTGGCTTTTTAACATATCATCTGCTAATTCCCAACCAACAAACAAAGAAAAAAGAACTGTTCTGAAATCATTGGAGAAACACTGAATTATGTGATGTGCATTTGCTTCAAAACATCTTTCATAGCTCTATCAAAATTTGTCAATCACCATGTGTTTTTGATGTTCGTGGTTATTTAAATATAATTTCCAGTTCCTTATTCAAGTCTTTTTCTAGTACCTTTAGCATCTTCTACATCACTGCACATTTTCCATATTAAAATCAAAATTCCTTTCCATTTGATTTGTGTCCATATTCCTTCAATTGTTAAAGTTGCTACTACAATTCACAAAATATTCAAATTCCAAACTTTCCTGTCATTTAGTATATCAAAATACTCACCTGAATGCTTTTTGGATAATTTTATTGTACATTTGTTTCTGTCAAGCAAACCATTTCAGAATGCCTAACAATAAATTACTACTTCTCTAAAGAAGTCATGTTTGAAGAGTTTTTCTAAGCTTAACTCCTTAAAGTAAAATGTAACAGTTTTGTTTAACATTTCTTTAGAAAGAAGAGTATATACATTGAAAAACTAAACTATTTATATGGCATATATCATATTAGTATCTCGAGATCTGTTACAATTAATTTTTTGAAAGCCATAGTAGTCATTTAAAATATAAATAGAACTTAGAATATAAAGAGAATTAAATTTAAAGAAGAGAGAGCAACAAACTTCAAAATAATTCCTTGAGGAACGCGTTTCCATACATAATACTAAATGCATTCATCAGTTCCAGATCACAGGTTAAGAAACTTGTGGAAATCACACAAAATGTACAATTTTCAACCCCATGGGTTGTCATCACTACAAGGAGATGAAATAAAAACTACAAGTTTGTTTTCAATCTCTGCCTAGTGTCAGGGAGAATAACCCCAGCTGCAAAGCAGTCATACTATTTCTATGCCCTGACAATATCAAATGGTGTTGAAATTTAGATGCTGTGATCAAGGAAATGCCTTTAATCCTTAATGTGAAGTTGTCTAAACTCAGTCAGTTATTAGATACTAATGAGTAAATGGCAAGAAGGCTTAAATGACATTGACAGCTTATATGATCCTACTCCTAGGGCTCTGCTTTAACTCTCCGAGGTAAATAAGCCCACAGCTCCTTTCCTAGAAGTGCCCGGGTAAAGAGATAAAAATCCTACTTTCATTGCATGTTCCAATTCTTCAGGTCTAGCATTTTCCATTCTAGTCAAACAACCAGGAATTCTCTACCCTGACAACAATGGTCAGACTTAAGGTACACATAGTTGTCACAAATGCATCATCACTTAACTACCGTGATTCTTTATTGAGAAGCTAAATTATTAAACAAAATAAAATTACTGAAGCATATGGGATAAGTTAAAATAATATAATAGTGGAAAATTAAGGACAGAGAGAGTACTTCCCAGAGGCTAGTAAAGTAAGAGACCAACCATGATTATTTTCTCTTTTACCAGGGCAGATTCTGTCTGCTCAATTAACATTTCTCAAGTAGGAGAAATAATTGCCATGCTCAATTATAACTCCGCTTTGATAGTCTTCTTTGGGTGGAAGGAAGCAAGCTGAAAGTGACAAATATATTTTGAAGAGGAAAATGTATTATTTATGTTCTCTCTTTCCCACCCCAAATCCTAGAGAGAGAAAAGATACAGCTTTCGGGAAAGCTATGACTTGGATGCTATTGCTTCATTATACAAATCAATAGTAGTTCAGTTGTGAATAAAACAGATGCAGGCAGAGACTATGAAAAGTCACCTGGGCCAGCTGGTATAGATTTTAGCAAACTGATTTTGCTGGGTTTTCATGCAAAGTTCTAAAATAGATCATTTTAAAAACCATTTAAATGTCTCTGCACTGGCAGAGAGGTCAGAGCTGCTGGCATTTATTTGCTGAATACTGTTCTCAGCTGAACACCAATCTGCCTTGAAGGAAAACTGCAGTCATTATTTATATTTCACCTGTGAGAGCTAAATAAATATTTACTAACAAAGAATGTTGACACATACTTCACATATAGATTTTTCTGTCTAATTTCAATTTGGTGGGAAAATTTTTTCTAAGCTTCTAGTCATGATGGAAAATTTTGTTCAGTCACAGATAGAGAAAAATTAGATTTAGCTATGCGCAGTCTATGCATATCAAAGGAGCCATAGCTAAAGTTCCTTCATTGTATAGAATATTCCCTTCTACTGGCATTAACAGGACAAGATGAAGATTCTTAACTATATTTTTAAATTGTTGACACTCAGCTCTTCATGCTAAATTACCTCAGTCAGCTAATGCCCTCATCCTTTCGTCCTAGTCAGTTTGGAACTTTCTTCAACAATAAGTATCTCTTATGAGTAATTGGAACCATCTTTTCCAAACCTCCTCAAAAATATCTCCTCCCTTTGAATCTGCCTCTTTCAGAAAATATTTTCTACGTACCAGAATAGTCTTACCTCTTTGGGAGAACTTCAGAGGGGCCTAAATTAGCATTTCTCTAACTACTGATTGTATTTTCCAAAAGAGGCCACAAATCTCCCAAACCAAACACCCTTCTGACAATGTGACATTGACACTCCTCCCTGTAGAGTAGGGGGTTGGAGTCCTATAATTCCTTTCCTTGACTCCCAGTAGCCTGTGACTATAGCAGAATTGACATTATGTGCTTTCTGAGACTAGATCATAGAACCTAGCTTCCAGCTAATTCTCTTAGGAAAATGGCCCTTGGAACACAGCCACCATGCTGGATGACAGTCTACGAAGAGGCCCCATGTGGAGAGGAACTGAGATCCCTGGCCCACAGCGTGACTGAGCAACCAGATGACAGCCAGCACTAACTTGTCAATTATGTGAGTTTGCCATCTTAGAAATGAAATCTTCGGTCAAAAATAGAGCTGCCCCAGCTATGCTGCACATAGGAACATAGAGGAGCCTTCTCTGCCAACCTTGACCAAATTATAGATTCATGAGCTAAATGAATGACTGTTATTGTTCTAAGATATTAGATTTTGAGGTAGATTGTTATATAGCATTTGGTCAATATTAATAAAGGCATATTGTAACTGTGTATTTGTGACTATGCAAGTGTGTGTGTGTGTGTGTGTGTGTGTGTGTGTGTTTACATGTGCATATGTTTATTTTAAAGCTACGTTCTAAGGCTGCTGAAAAGTGATACATTATTTCTTAATCATAGAATATAGCAGTTTTGAATCTATTTTTTTTTTAATCAGCCTAATGCTGATCGCATGTCCTATTCACGCAACTAAAGAAAACTTCGCACTCTGTTCCTTTGGGGGATCTTCCCCTACGTGTCATGATCTGAGAGGTGTCTTCAGTGCCAAAGCACTAAGAAGTTATCTGTGAATGAAACAAAATGTGGTGTCTTTGAATGGTTCATTTAATTTGACATATACTGGAATTCTGTTCTTCACTGAAGTGTTTACTCATTTACTTGACAGACATTTACTGAAAAGTTATTATGTGCTTATTAGCTAAGCCCTAGGAATAAAAGATCAGACTTATAATCAAATACTAAGAAACATGCCCTATAGTCATGTAATAACTGATGTTCTGCTTATATAAGTATCTTCTGTCTGGCACATAGAATCTCTTTCGGTGTGGTGATTCTGCTACCTCTAAGCCACACTTAGAATATTTAGTGAGAGTGGGAACCCCTATGCTTAAAGTCAGACTTCCTAGATATCTCTTATAATCTTCTCCTTTGAGACTTTACAACTTCTCCCCACATTTAGTCAATATTTCAAAAAAGTAACCTATCTATCTGATGATACCAGATGCATATTTTTTGAGCTTGCAGTCTGTGTGCTAAGTTCTATTCTAAATATTTTAAATGTGTTATCTCATTTAATTCTCACTAAAGCCCTATGAGATAGGTATAATCATTCTTATTTTTCAGATGAGTAAATTGGGGCAAAAAAAGGTAATTTACTTGAGGTACATAGTTATTAAGTGGTAAAGCCAGGAAATAAACCCAAACAGTGTCTGCAGCAGTGGATTCTGCAAACACCATATTGTACTACTCTTTTACCTTATGAATAAACATTTAGAAGTTTCCACCAGATTTATTATGTTTAATTTTTGACTAATGTAGAGTATAAAACTATAAGTCAGATCATGATTCTCTCCATTCTTCATAATACAAAATGCCATGTGTTTTTACATAAAAGTTTGTTATTGTTCTTTTAATTTGTCCACCGTTCTTGCAAAAATATATTACAGTCGAACCTTGAACAACTTGGAGGTTAGGGGCACTGACTCCCTGCACAGTCAAAAATCCATGTATAACTTTGGATCTCCCAAAAACTTAACTATTAATAGCCTACTGTTGACTAGAAGCTTTACTAAGAACATAAACAATCAATTAACACATATTTTATATGATATATGTATCATATACCATATTCTTACAATAAAATAAGCTAGAGGGAAAATGTTATTAAGGAAGAGAAAATACATTTATAGTATTTATTGAAATAAATTTGCCTATTAGTGGACCTGCACAGTTCAAACCCTTTTTGTTCAAGGGTCAACTGTATTTGTAAGCAAGTGTTAAAAAAAGAGGCAACTATCTAGCCCAGTTATATAGTAGAAGGCAGTAATCAAACAACATATTCTTAGAGGTCATAACTGAACCTAGATTGATGCCCTTGCCCATCTTTATTTCCCCACTTGTTCCTTCTTGGTCTCACTAACAAAGGCAATGTTGTCTCCCTAGAGAAGATCAAGAATTTGCAATGGTTCCCTCT
Source organism: Pteropus vampyrus (assembly GCF_000151845.1). Classification (NCBI taxonomy): domain Eukaryota; kingdom Metazoa; phylum Chordata; class Mammalia; order Chiroptera; family Pteropodidae; genus Pteropus; species Pteropus vampyrus. The sequence continues at coordinate 33,672,589 of NW_011888782.1, read as the reverse complement.
CAACTGTGAATCAAAGCCAAGTGTAGAATACAAATATGGAGTTCAATTTGTCTCATCTTATTTCTCAGTACTCCCCACCACACATATCTAAGCTACTTTATGATCCAAACATATGACCTGATATTGCCTTATCTGTACCTATCTTCGTGATGTTCTCCATCTGAATCATCCACTTTTATGTCTTTCAATGTCATCTACTCCGATTTCCTTTGGAGGAGACCTTTCCACCAAAACACTTCACAACCAACACTCCATAGGCCTTTTTATTATTCAGATAAAAGTCCCAGTTCCTCTCTTTATTCTCTCTTTTGTGATAGCCTCTGTATTATTTCTGCCTTTTACTCAGCTCCTATCCTTGTAGCTCTACCTTCTGTTCCTGATCTGTCTCTTAAATTTTCCTCATAATGACTCATCCATAATGGCTTCACCTTTTCTGCCAGCTTTACTGAATCTAGTTACACTTGTGTTCTGGCTCCATCTAGCATCCAGGACTCCATCCAGGAAAGTAACTTTAACTTGTTTGGCTGTGGGATTGGATAAATCTAGACCATATTTTCCCTAGGCCCAGCTCAAAATCCTCCTATTCAGAAAGGCATCTCCTGTATTCCACCTTGCAATATCCCTTCCTTGACATAAGGCACTCTATCAGTGCTTATTTATATTTTCAAATACTCTCCTGAGATCTTTTAATTACTTTTGATATTGTTCAGTCATCATTGTGTGAATGCTTGTCTTACTTTCTCTGAACAGTCCATAAATTACTTGACAGCACAAACAGTGTCTTCTACTTTTTAATGTATGTTTATTTTACTTTGAGATAAACCAATTTAGTTTAGGCACAGATGTTCTATACGTGCTTATTGAGTAGAACAAGATAAAATTCCAGATCACAAAACTCTAGAATTTAACAATCCTATACTTAGGCAGTCTTGGTGTAATATTCAACAGGTGAATAAGGGAAATGGTGAAGAGAATATTAGACTATAGTGGGGCTTTTGGCAATAATAATTTCTCCAAAATTCTAACACATCTGGTAGATGCCTCTATTATCATTTCATTAATAATCATTGCCATAGTGAAGTATTGTCATTGATAGGATATCTCCTATCATTCGGGAGCATTTGGGCAGGAGAAGTTAAGAACCACTACTTTGTTATGGCCATTGAATAAACTGTCTCTACAATGAAGTTTTCTTAGAAAATGCAATGACTTATTAAACAGACATTGCATTAAACCATGCAGTTTAGGACCAGATGAATGTCTGGTTCAGCCCCACAAATTAAGAATAAAGACCTAACTAATATTGATTTCATGAGTTATAACAATAAAGGGGTTTAGGCTTGTCGAATTCTGGGAAAAAATTTTCTCTAGAGACACTAAAATTGGGAATAAACAATATTAAAACTATTTGCTCTACATGATACCCTCAGAAATGAATTTAGTGAATATAGATTGGCATGAGTAGCTTACCATTGGATAGCACTTAATACAGTTAATGTTTTGTTTATTTTTCTAAGAATTCAATAAGCATTACAATGTCAAAAGCTTTCTACTACAAACAGCCACTAGGCATTTTCAGAGACCTTTTCTCATGAAATCCTCAAAAAATCACCTAGGGAGTGTTAATATCCTCCTTTTTTAGATAAGGGGAACAAAGATTAATGAGTTTAAACAAATAGCCAAAGTTGTACAACAGCAAATGTAAAAACTAGGATTCAGTATTTATATTTAAGTTTTTAAGCTTTTAAATCCAATGTCAGACAGATGTTTCCTATTTATTATATACAATTATGTACCATTTAATGTTGGGAATACATTCTGATAAATGTGTCGTTAGACCATATTGTTTTGTGAACATTATAAGAGTGCACTTACACAAATCTAGATGGTATAGCCTACTACTGTAATTGTATGTGTTACACTTTTATCCGGCTGGCACAACGGTAGATTTGTTTTGTTTACATCAGCATCACCACAAACATACGAGTAATGTGTTGCGCTGCAATGGCGACTACAAAGTCACCAGGTAATAGAAATTTTTCCACTCCATTATAATCTTATGGGACCACCATGTAAACGTGGTCTGTCGTTGACTAAAACAGCGCTATGTGGTACATGACTACAATTACACAACATATAGAATTAGATAATATAGAATTAGACATAGACTATTTACTTCATAATTTTAACTTTAAAATAAAACCAAATTTTAAGTTAGGATGAATGGCAACTTTTAGAAAAGGGGTTATGAGATTACTATTTTATTTTTCATCTATTCTCTTCTCTACGTAAATTTTAGCCAGAGATTCTTATTGAACATCTTAGTCCAAGTAGGAATTTTAGTACTAAATGCTGATCGAAATGTGTTCTTTTTCTTATTTTTATAATCATTATAATTCTGCTTTCCTCCAAGCAAAGGGACGAGTATTAAAGGGTTATTTATCTGTAGATATTAGAAATCCCAATTACTGTTTCATCACTCTGTAAATGGATCTATTGTCCTGCTTCCCAGAAGGCCTACCATTGTAATGATTCAGCACTGTGTATTTCCACAGGCATCCTAGAATTAGAACGATGATTATAACTAGGAAAGAAGTCAAGTTCACATTAGAAATAATTTGTAATAGAATCTCAGGATTTTGAATCCATTTAAAATTATGTAGCTTGTTTAAAGATTCTTTTCATCTGTTTTGAGGTTTCCTCTTCATATAGACTATTTAAACTTCTATTAAAGTAGCCTTTATTGGGCCTCTCACCAACTTCAGGACTAATGCTAAGGCGAGAGTCAGGGGGACATGGATCGAGTCAAAGGCTTACTTCCTATGTACTGTAAACCAGGACGGTGATAACCTCGGGACTGAGATAATCTATCACAAAGTTTCCATGATAGAAACAGTGCTGCAATTCTTTATAGTTGACAGAATATAGCTCAAAAAAATCTGCACCAATCTGATCTCCCACGTATAAGAGGTGTCCTCATGTCTCGCATTTGAAAAAATAAAGAACAACATTCCTTGACCACATAGTCCGGTGGTTTGAATCTTCCAGTTTTGTTGTTCTTTTGTCTTGAAAGAAGCCTTGTCAAATCAGAATGAAAAGAATGTTTCGAAGCGTGAGAAAATTCAAATTTCCTATTTAAAGCCTGGAGTTCATTAGCGGGAGTACAGTCACTTATTTCAAGGGTCACTGGGTTACACAGCAGAGTCTGTCTTTCTGCTACCCAAGTCCTAAACCATTCACCTGAAAATGGTTTAGAAACACTCCTAACTCTATTAGCTTTCTATGGGATCTAATTCATCTTTGCTGTGCTTTGTCTTGTGACCCTGTCAAGTCAAAGGCCCAGCTTTGATTATATGCTATCCTTTTTTTTCTTGATCACTTTTCAGTTAACTAATTGTCTCAATTTAATTGATTGTAATAATAAAACTTTGTTTATATTATACTGCAATTTTATTTTATCAATCACACTTAAGTTCATTATTTTATTATTTACTGCCCAATATAGAAATTTTACTTGGAAGAAATAGTCTTTTTAATTAGACTTTTAATTGGGCTATTTTTATTGTGTATGTACTAAAGCTAAAATCTAAATTTTGGCAAAAAAGAGAAATTGCTTATTGTTATATTGCAGAGTTAGACTGTAAACAGATTTTACAAAGTTATAATACTGAGAGGTAGAATGTAATACATATAGTTTTCAGAGACTAACAGACCTGAGTTTGGACTATGCATCAGGACTTAACCAGTCCTGGGAAATTTCTGAATTTAAATGAACTCAGCTGTAAAATAAAAATATTAATATCAAACCCCATGCAGATAACTTGAAGGTTATAGATGATGTGGAAAAAGTACAATATTTTATCTAATGGCAGCTATTACTCGTTTTAGCTTTGCCACTAACTAACTGTGTCATCTTGAGAGAATTGTTTAATTTCTTTGTGTTTCAGGTTCCTCTGATAGAGGGTAGGACTAGATAACTTCAACGTTTTCTGTCAAAATTCAGTTAATAAGTAAACCCTCTCAATTGATTCTTTGTATAATTTTACATTAGCCAGTTTTTTCATGTTACAATTTTCCAGGGGGATAAAAATTACATTAATTGAAATTTAGACAGCAATGTGCAGGTGAGTTGACAAAACAAAATGGTCAGTAGGAAGTATTTCTGTATAGAATTATGGGACAAGAACCAGAGCAAAAGCGATTACATTTAGAAGATAAAACCATAGGTTAGTGGTTAATAATCAGTTTAAAGAACTTGTATTATAATTCTTTATCATATTTAATAAATTATCTTTAAAAAATCACTGGGAAAGTTTAATCGGCCTGCTTAATCTCTGCTTAATCAACCTGTAGCAATGAGTACACCTGCCACCCACCTAGTCCTTTGAGTTCCCGTGGAAAAAAAAGGAACTGAATACATTAAATATAATCATCTTTATACTTGTTAATTATTTCTGTTTATACCACATTGATAATATCTGTTTATCTGCCTTGCAAGAAAAACTATTTTTAAAAATAAGCTCTTATCTTTATTTCTCATCAGTAGTAGTAGGTTCTATTTTTTAATTTGTTTTTACCTCAATATAGCTGTAGTATTTTTTCTAAATATATTTTGCAAAAAACAACTTTATTAAGCCATAAACCATGGTTAATAATTCAAAGCATAAAGAGAGCAACACAAAATATGAAACCTAAGAACATATACTTTCTTGTTTACAAACACATCAGAGGAGACATGTGCACTCTTTTATCTATTTATGAGCAAGGGGTCAAGACATATGAGCAAAAGAGTTTCCAAACTAAGTGCTTGTACAGATCTTTCCTTATCTGAAATCTGTACATTAAATTTGGAGTAAATAAATCTAATGAAAAAATCAGTATTATAGATAGGATTGAGGATATGGCTAACTAGACTCTCAGTAATAGTTTTTCTATGATAGAGCAGTTCATCCTGAAACATCTTATGATAAGAAACAATAACTATAATAAAGTATTAGCAGCAACACTAATGTCTACCTTTTTTGCAGCTTTTAATAATAGATTCTATGACTCAGGACTTTATGATGTATATTAGGCCTTGCCTGGGAGTATGTTTCTTACATTAAATTTAGAAAATATGTTTATAAACTCCATAAATATAGTTTAGGTAATTTGAAATTTCATGTAATAGCTTGAACCCATTTATAATGGTCAATTAGCTCTATTAAAACTTCACTCTCTAAAACAAAAAGTCAACCACTTTTTAAACAACTGAAAGTAACAAAGCGTGACTGACTTTAGAAAGCTGTCCTGTTTTACCTCAAGCACTGAGTATGACATTTTGCGAAACTTTTAATTCCAATTTGAGATCTTACTACATCACAAGACTTCTTCAAGGTTAGTTTTTAGCAATACCTCTAAGGCAGCCTTAAGGATCTTTGCCACTGCTCTTAGAACTCATTCTATTTCTTTCTCAACTACATTCTTCCAGCAAAGCCCTGTTCCAGGCTTGAAGAGATGAACCTATTGGTTATCTTCTCCAGTTCTAGTGTTGTAACCATCAGGGTCAGTTCTAAGGAAAGAAGACAGTAAAATATACTACTTCCTTCTTATGCAGATACTTCACACATTTATTTATATTTGTACTTTTATTTATTATTCTTATATGAATTGGGAAACTGGCACAAGTAAGAAATAGCAGGTAATTAAAGCTACAGGGAAACCCTGAAACTGTTCTTAAACATACTTCCTCAAAGGAGGGTATAAGATTAAAGTTTTATTTTATACCCCAGGAAGAGAATGATTAACCTAGCATGCTGGGACAACAAGGGAGAAATGAAATATCTTGAACTTTTTTAAAAAGTACTTATTTTCTTTAGGATTCTCAAAAGAACTCAGGATTCCCTGAAGCTGACTAAAGAATGACAAGGTAAGTGCATTACCATGTGTGACTATGTTTTCAATACAAATGGCTAGAGAACACCAGAAGCACACTTTAGAAGCAAGAGCCAGGTATCTTACTAACAAGTGACAAAAAGAAAACCAAACAATGGTTAGAGATGGGGAAGGTGGTAATGGTATCCTCTCTAAGAACAGTAGCAACTCCCACCCCCCACACACCTGCAGGCATATCCAAATAAAGTAGAAAGTGGCAGAATTTCAAACAAAGTACTAAAGATGAAGAATACAAAATGAATCTCTAGCTAACGGTAAAAGAAAAATTTTTTTTAATGAACATGAGAAGTCTTTACTTGGTGGTCAGTATGAGGAGACATTACTCGAAATAAAAAAATTGTATAGCTTCCATTCTCAGAGAAGTGAGCCAAAATTAAGCTAACTGAATATATGAGCAAAATACACATGAATTTTGGAAACCACTGCTCCAGAGTGAGTCCCATTTCAGCCTAATGGGGAAAAGTAGGAAGCAATCTCACTACTGGGTTTAGTGTTAAAAGCCTGTTACTTTGCTTTTACTACCTATTTAAGCTTGAAGATATTTGCATAAAAACAGCTCTCTCTTTGACAGACACAAACTCAGCTACAAGGATAATGACATAGAAAAAAACTATAAAATTAAACATAAGGGAAACCTATATCATCTTCAACTTGCTACAGGGTTTCATGGGGCTGCACTTTGTTTTTGCCCAGATACCTCAGCGTGCCAAATCTCGGAGCCTTAGCATCACCTCCTGCCTCAGCTTGCTTTGCACCCTCTCTTATGGGAGGCTTCTGCTTCCTAGACCTTGAGAAGGTCTGGCAGACACAGCTTAGGAAGTGACTGATGCAATGTAGTGGTGATGCCAAGGATGTCACTGCAGGAGAAGAGGGCCTGGGCTCCTGGGACACTGAAAACTCACAGGGCTGGACCTGATATTCCTGGTGCATCACACAGGCTCCTTCATTCTGCTGACTCTGTAATTTACCCTGCAAGTAGAAGGATAAAGTTAAAAACCCTCAATGACAATGCACACATACTGAAATGACATGACCCTCTGAGCCAGTTTTTCCATATTCTATCTGGGCCTAAGGATCCCAGTATGTTTCTCAAACTCCTTTTCCTCAATTCTACCCACTCCAGGTGAAGAGTTATCATTATTTTTCCTATGGAAAAGTGGCAAGCCCAGAATTTTGCCTTCTTATGCCTCATCCCTACCTCACTGAGAAGGTCAGGATCATTTTCCTGGGCACTAAGCAGAATTGGCTTTGCATCTACCACCTCACTTTCTTCACTTTGTAGTGGTACCAAAGATGTTGGAAAAATTGTGGGCTGGTAGGGCTCCACTTTCTCTTCTTCTTTCTTATTATCTTTGTATTTGCTATCTTCTTAAGATGTCTGTGCTTTTGGGGGAGTGGATCTAGCTACCTCCTCTGGACTGGAGGCATGACAGGATCTTGTGAAACATCACCCACATGACTCTCAGATGTCCCCTCCAATACCTCTGATGATGAGTCCAAACTTCTCTTCAGAGGGGTCATTCTTCTGTGGGTGGAATCTAACTTCCGTATCTTTAGTATCTGGCAATATGTTAAAGTCATCAGTGACATGTTTTGGGATGAGAATGGGAGATTCCCAACCTCTCTAACTGAGGAGTTTATTTTGACCCATTATGCTGACCCTGGGACCAAGAGTCAAAGGCTAAAGGAAGTAGTAAGTAGACTGACTCTTTCCAATGATTTATCCTCAGCTATTATACACACAACAGCTGTACTAATCCCATATTCCCCCTCTGGACTTATCTAAAAAAGTTCAAAACTTCAGAAACAGACTCTGCATGTTGTTCTTGGTGTGGGAGATCTCAGATTTCCTAAAAGGAGAAAGTCATTGAAGCAATTGCCCCATGGACAATGAATTTCCCCCTAGTTGCACTAAATCCGTGGTTTAATAAGATTCTGCCAGACATAGTATAAATTCCTGGGAAGAAACAATATTTATCTATGTACCAAATTTCTAGAGCAGTATATCTAAAAGTAAAAAAAAAAATGAGTATATCAGAATCACTTGGAGTGCTCTTTGAAAAGTGGATTTCTGGAATGTAATCCAGACCTATGATCAAAATATCTAAAGCTGGTTTCCAGGTATTTGCATTTTTTCCCTAGTAATTTAAGTGATTTCATGCACTCTAAATTTGAAAACTCTTACTTTAGAGGGATACAACATCTAGTATTCTATGGGGCCATGGAGATGACTGTTCTTAAAAAGCATCCCACCTTCCCCTATAGGTTTTCTCTAATCATCTCAGCCCATTTAATTTCTCTCCCCTGAACTTCTTTAATCATTATCACTCAATTTGGTATGTTACCCTTTATTAGCTTCTATTATAATTTAATTTCTAAACCTTGTAACTATGTCTTCTAACCAGATTATAGGTTTCTCAAAGGCAGGTACTTTCTTAGACTTGTTAGTTTTCCACAGTGGCTTGCCAGTACCGGTGTTTAGTAAATTGAATAAGTGAATGAAAATACAAATCGGCTTTTATCTCAGTGTGCTATGACTGATATAAGATGACCCTGCTCTGTTGAAAGAGTTAAAGAGTAATAGAATGCTAAGAAGTATGTGGGCTGTGGGGACTACCTAATTAATTTCCAAAATTTATAGATGGGGAAGCTGAGGCTCAAGTAAGATAATGACCTGCCTAAAGGTGGGATAGGCACATTTTTTCTGTAAAGGGACAGATAGTAAATATTTTAGGCTCTGTGGGCCATGGGTTCTGTCCTAAGTATTCATCTCTACATTATAGCACAAAAGCATCCATAGACAATAAGTAAACAAATAATCATGGCCTGTGTTTCAAAAAAAAAAAAAAATTTTTTTTATTTACAAAAACAGGTGGTAGGCCAGATTTGGCAGCAGGCCGTTATTTGTTAACCTGTGCCCTTAAGTCATACAACTGGTTAAAAGCATAACTGGGATTAGAAATCAAGGCACCTAACTCCCAGCAAGTGTTCTTTCCATAGAAGAGTTGAAGATTATAGAATGAGAAAGAGCTTTTTCAGCTAAAAGAGGGGCTTTAAAGGAGGAAGAGATCAAAATATGTCTGAGTATGTAGGATTTTTAAGATAATATCTGATGACCGTTAGTCATTTACACAACAACTAGTAGCTGAATTCTGCAACTGGTCAATTTTCATATAGATCCATCAGCTGGGAAGGGAATGGAATAGACTATTTTCTATCACAACTGCCTAGGAAAGTATTTTATTTTGTTACTTTCTGATTGAGAAGGAACTATTATAGAAAGATAATGGAAAATACTTTCATTATTCATTTCTTGAAATTATCATTGCCTAGTGGATACAGATCCAGAGTATATAGTCCAGTGATCAAGTTTCAAGTGAGCATGGAGGCAAACATAAGCTAGGTTATCTAACAAGCCAAAACTTCACTTCTTAACCCAAGATTCTCTTTAATGATGCAAGTAACCTTAGTACTAAAGATTATGTTGCCTAGAGTCTTGAGGTTGTTTTTATATTCTAGGCTTTCTGAGAATTCTGTGGTCTATTCAGAACTCTTCATTCTACTTTTATTTCCATCCCTAATATATTCCTCATGTGATTACTTTTCCTTCACAAAGTAGATGGTTAACAAATATTTGTTGACTGATGGATTAATAAATGATTGAATGAATGAATAAATGAATGAACCAAAAGCTCTTATAAAGTCCTTTGGCTTGTGACTGTAGAGAGTAGAGTTGGTACATTCCTCAAGAGGACATCTAGTAGTTTTTTAGTCACCTTCAGTGAAGCTAACTAACATAGCAAATGTCAATAAAAGTTTCATAAATGAATTAATGCATTTGATGCAAGCCACTTAAATTACATGTCAAGTCCAAAGGATATTGCTTGTCATAAAAGACGGTATCTAAGGACAGAATTTATTAACTAATATATTAACATGGAATTCTTTGTAATTAGCTTTAATTTCACACTACTAGGACAGCTTGGCAAAATCTTCAAGAGAGATAAAAGCTCTATTTAATAAATAAGAGAAAGTAGGTTCAAGTTCTATCTGTCCCCTCTGTAAGAACCAACTATGACGGCCACAACTACTGCAGCAGCACCCCTCAACAAGGTGGGAATAGAACTGAAAAACAGAAGTCAGCTGAGCACAAAGCCTTTAAAAGTCAACCTGGCTTCTCCACCACCCTGGTAACGCCTCTGAGCCAGGCCTTCAGCATACCTCAAATGTCTTTTAACAAGGCTCTGTTCCCTCTAATCCACCCTCCACAAAAGAATCTTTCTAAAACAAAGAATGATGATCACATCATTCTCCTACTTAAATCTCTGCTCCCTAGTCCTCTAGCAAGATACAGGTGCTTTGTGATCTGGCTCCATGTCATCTGTCCAACGTCAAGTCCACACCTCACCCTCATATATCTTATGCTGCTGAGAAAACAGACCACTTGCCATTTGCTGAGAGCCCCATACTTCTTTAAACACTGCGTTTTGTCTGTGACACCCTTTTCCCTCTTCACTACCCACCCTAGCTATAGTATCACCTCTTCTAAGAAGACTTAGCTGACTTCCTCAAGTAGAAAAAAAATGATTCATTTCAGATAACATGCTGTACCTACAAAAGATCACCCCCACTGAATTATTATAAGCTATTTAGATATCTATCTCCTTCACTAGGCTTGGCACTCCCCGAGCACAGGAACTCTTGCTCATCATTTGATCCCTAGTGTCTCCATGGTTGGCACCTGGAACATATACAATGTTTGTGGACTTCAAAACGTAGGTCTTTACAAGCTGTCTCCCAAGGCTTCAGGTCTAGGGGCCAATTCTTGCCTCTCTCTGAAAGGCCGAACACACTAATGTTTAGGGAACAAAGTTTAGCAACTCTAGCCTAGACTCAGAGCTATAAATCCAGCTACCAGTCCCGAGCCTGTGATGTCAGTAGCTGCCTTCACTCAGAAATGAAGAGCTACTCAGCAGTGGTTATCACTATTCCGCTGATTCTATACCAGAAGCATCCTCCCACCTACTTCCCCACTACAATCATAGTAATGTTACCTAGGAAGGTCCTTCAGCTATTTAGATTCCGGGTTCCCTGCAGGCCCACTTCCCTCCTGCCCCTACCACACTTCTCTGTCTCCTCATAGGCTCTCAGCATCCTTTGACCATCCCTACCTCCCCACCCTGCTCCATGTGGAGCCCCCATAAAATGTCAGTCATCCTGGACTGACGTTTTTGTCCAGCATCAGCTATCTTATTCCCATAAGACATACACCTAACTCCAGGCCTGACTCTCCCTTTTGGTGCCGCTACCCAAAGCCCAGATGCGCTCAAATGCAGAGATGCTGTTCATTCAACCCACAGAGGCCATTTGCCTGAAAAGATGCAAAAGAAATTTATACCACATGAGTCTCACTGAATCTGAGGTCCATGATTCCTGTGGATTTCACACTTCAGAAATTATTGGGTGTATAATACATATGAATTCACGTGTCACAATCTGAACACATTTGTCTCCATAAACCTGTTACACTTCAACATACTTTGTGATTGATTTTTCCCTATTTTCACATATTACTTGAAGCAAAGCTGAGAGTATTATAGCCCTTAGATAAAATTGCTGCCTAAGCAGACTCAAAGACAACTTAGAAGTCCTAGAACAACAAACTCTGGTCCACTGACCTTCTAGCTAGTTCTGCAGAAGAGACAAAAGAAAAATTTCACTAATCGTTATTGACAGGAAAGTGACTATCCCTGTTTAAAAATGGGAAAGATTGATTGGCATGAGCCAACTCTGCCTCTCAGTGACTTTTTAGGGAATCAAATAACTGAAGCATCGGACAACAATTTTCTTTGAAGATGACCTTTCATATTAAATGAAAAGCTGAAGAGCTAGCCTCAAAGGGAAATAAAATGAATAATCTGTGAGGGCAACTACACATTACTGAATATACAGTAACAAAGAGACTAAAATAAAACATGATAGTAAGCATCACAGACTGTCACATTATAAGTTAAGTATATTTTCATTTTCAGGGTAACATTTATTGAGAACCTACTATGAACAAGACTTTGAAAAAGTTGTTATTTGATATGGCTACCAAAAACTTTACATTGATTGACATAATTTAAATCAGTTGTTTCCTAGCTTTAGCAGGCATGAGAATCACACGGAGGGCCTCTAAAACACAGACTGCTGGGCCCCATCCCTCATGTTTCTGATTCAGTTGGTCTGGATACGCAAATGAGAATATCTCTTTCTAACAAGTTCCTAGATGATGCAACTGGTCTGGAGAATCACTTTGAGAACCACTGAGTTAGATCATCTCAGTTGTAAGATGACACACACTGACTCAGAAAAGATTTTTTTTTTTAAAAAAAGGACATTCCTAACCACTTATTATGACCAAATAAAACTGTATAGACTCAGAAATGATTATATGCTGTGTTGAATCCTCCAGCCATGCTGCCTTCCCAACTATATATTGAGCTTTTAAGAGAATATTGCCAGAAGGCAATATGCTTGAAATCAGAGTCCTATTGACACTGGGCTTCCCAATAGGTCTTTTTTCCATGAGGACTTCTGTTCCCCCACAACTCTTCATCCAGTCTCAACCTCAGACTAGTTACACACTTTAGAATGTGAATGTCAAAGAAGCTATCTATTAAAAAGTTAGGAATGCACATACAAGGTAGGCATGAAATAGTTTTATTTTTTAAAGAAAATATTTGAGTATTATTCCTTTCTTAAGTTCATGCTCTTTTCTATAATTTCATCATCTCATTTTAAAACTTTGCCTCTAGGGGCTGAAATCAGTGCAAAAAAAAAGGGATATTATAACCTTTGATTTAGCCTAATAAAACAGTAACAAATAGCACACTCAGTGGGTGGTTAAATCTGATACTATTTTGTGCTGAATTTTCTGTAATAATTCAACTAAAAATCCTACGGCCAGCCACCAGAAGGCATACAGATCACCAAAGTTTATAGTATTACGTATATTAGTCTTAAAATACCCTATATTAATTTAGTGCTTTATTTATTAACCTAAATACTTCAAGTAGAGTTTCATCCAAATATAATTTAGTATAACCATTTAGATTTGTGTTGTTTAAAAACTTCATCTGGCTTTCATCATTATGGGGCTTAAAATTCCAATTAAAGTGAGAGAAGCACTAATCAGAAAGAGTACATTACAAAAGCTATAAAAATATGACCACAACAATGTCACTGGTTCTTAAAGTTTCTGGGGAACCATTTCGCACTAGTTCTTTTGTGTCCTTCAATCAACAGGGCCCCTAGAAAAGGACTTCTGCCACTCAAAGCAAGCTGAAGCCATTCAGAATCACTGAATCATTTGGCCACATCTACTCCTGCCAGAGTTCCTAGCCAGAGTCAGTCAATGGTCCTGGACTCTCTTCATGCCTTCTCTAATGACAGCCTTGGAGCATTCCAGAAAACTTTAGCACTTCCTTTTTTAAACCATAAATTGCACGTAACTCTTCCAATTCTCAGTCTATAATTTCTCATAAAACTCTTTGAGATCCTCTGGTGAAGATAAATGGCAAGAATTATTGGACTTTAAATTGTTATCCTTCAATGTTATATGCACTGGATCATAACTATATGGCTTTAGTTTCCTCATAAAACTAAACCATGAAGCCATTCTTTTCATTTCAAGCTTAGCAGCACACAGGCCCATGGGTGAAGCAATATAAACACTCTTGAATAAAACCAAATCTCTTCTGCAAAAACAGACTTGCAACTCAGTGATGTATAATCTCTCCTCTGAACCTGTGAAGTCTGTAGGTCTCAGACCACCCAAGTAGAATGGCTAGAGCAATGTTCATGATTTAAAGTGGGATAGGTCTAAAAACTGTCTGTCATTATAGAACTTAGGTTTAGTGCCGGGTCCACCATTCTACTGCCTTACACAAGTCACCAAGTTAGGTGATTGCTTTTGGGGGGAGGTGAGACCTTAGGCTTACAGAATTTTTTTTAAATCTCAGGTTTACAGAATTAGTTTAATCAAAATTACCAGTTTGTGACACACTCTCATTATTGCTCCCTGCATGGCCTTTTTATAATTTATTGCCTTAAACGTTCATTTTAAACATACATAGCGTTAGATATATACTGGAGAAAAAGCCATGCAAAATGTGCATTAGAAATACATATACAAATGTTCACAGAGGCACTATTTACAATACAAAAAACCCTGGAAAAAATCTAAATATCCATTGTCAGGACAATGTGGCAGACTTCACAAGGGAATAGTAAACAGTCAAATGAAGAAACTACAGCTACCCGCAACAACACAAAGTCATTGTTTCTTGGTCCCTGTTTTGCCCTCTTAAATGGGGACAATAATACACTTACCTTATCTTTTTCTGAAGATTGAGCAGATTTTTACTGCACTTAAAAATCCTTTGAAAATCATAACTAATAAATTTTAGTTATTTTTCTCCTATATTATTACTTCTCCAGTCATACAAGAATAATCTAGAAGCATCATAATGAAGGATAGGAAAAATATAATCTGGGGGATACAAATTTGGAGTTGCACTGCAGGGGTTCAAATCTCTAATCTAGCAGTTATTTTCTGTGTGGACTAAGGGAAATTAATTAACTTCTCTAAATCTCCATTTTCTCATATAAAGTGGAATCAAAACCTACTTAAGAGGGCTTCGTTGAGGTCATCCAAGTGTTTAGCACACTGCCTGATATGCCATAAGTGTTCACACTGTTGATAACTATTACATTAACAGGGATCTCTTTCACATTTGTCAAAGGACAGATTTGTTTTCCTCTATCCTTACTGACCCTTCACTCTTCCAACACAACACATGCACATACGTACATGTGCACACACACACACACACACACACACACACACAACTTGTGCACACATATATTTTCTTTGCTCTTGCCTGTTCTTCAGCAACTCATATCTCAATTAGGATCAAGGGTAATACATAGCACAATATTTAGGCACAGAGTTCCTGTCTTGGACATTAGGACAGAAATAGGCACAATTTCATTAGATTATAGCACCCTTAAATATTTTTTTTTCCTCTTAGGAAAAAAAAATCTCAGAAGAATTTTGCCCAGAATTTCTATTAAAAGCGAGGTTTGTTTGCATTTTATCATTTAAAATACCTGTAAATGGGGAAAGACAACCATTTTCAGAGTCTACACAGAGTAATAAAAGGTGTGGAAATAATTCTTTATATGTAAGACAACCTAATTGGAGTGAAAATGATAAAACTACAGTATTTGAAACATAAACATTTTGAAGGACATATTTTACATTTGTTGAATTTGTTAAATGAGGCCCGGACAGGTCATAATGGAAGACACTGGGACCTGAAACTAGATCTGCCACCAGGGAGGACAGCCCAGCCACAGGTGCTGGGAGAATGTCCAGTCTGGCAGGCAGAACAAAGTAGCTGAGGAATATTGATAATACGACCAGGAAATTGGCATCAGGTGGGAAACACGAAATAGTGGAAATTTAGTCACTATGAAAGTACAGCATGGTGCCAAGGAATCCAGAAGCAAAAAGTGTCCCCAAATTCAGGCAGACAGTATCAGACAGTCTAATCTGTCACGTAGAACCTCAGTCAGATTATGCAGCAGAGGCTGGACCCTGGTACTTGAAGGAGTGAAAGATTGGCAAGTGTAAAGTTGAATCTTATATGTTCTTAGAGGACCTGGGCAAACCTGGCAAATTCCTAAAACAGGAACTCAGTCCTAGGTAATGAGACAAAGTCCTGATACAAGAACTGCAACACAAGTTAGATACTAAATCCAAGGAACAAGAGACATTTATGATTCTAGAAATTATGGCAAAGGCTGACAAGAAGCCAAACTAACTTGATGATGAGGAACAAACATGTTTGGTTGGAGCACCTTAAATGCCTCCTCTCCTAGGTCAAGTCTGGCCAGAGAGCTGGGAAAGGCTGAGTGAATGAGCTGCAGACATGGTAAGAGGAAGGCAGCAGAAACTGGAGAACAGGAAGGACTTTACAGTAATAAGATCAAGAAAACCAGGCCTGCAGTTCTGAAATTACTATAAATATAATTATCCTGAAACTTCCAAAACACTAAGTAGCAGCCTTCTTATTTAAATCAAATCCCAATACAATAACCACAAAGATAATTAGGAAAGTCTATGTGAGTTTTGTTTTAATGAACTTGACCTATAGTAAAAAGTCTTTTTTTCCTTCCCTATTCACAGAAAATAAAAAAAAGCAGCTCTTTCCCTATTTCCCCCTCCTTTTCATTATTATGTGAATTTAACCTGTGAGAATGAACTGCCTTTTGAACTTCTTTTCATCTCTGAGATACAAAGGCTTTTTTTGTCCTTGTACTCCCTCTAAAGAACAATAAAGATATTTTCCAGGTCTTTGCCATTCTGAGAGCAACAGCTTCTAACAGGGCCCTAAAGCATTGAACTCTGATAATAAAAATGGAATATAAAAGTTGTTTATGTATTTAGCACACCACTATGATCTACCACCTGCCACCAAGTGGTACACACACAAAAATGACTGTCACATTCATTTAGAAGAAGAATCACCACGAAGCTATCCTTGGAGGTCAAGGATCTCCTCTTCTGGGTGTGAACATTCATGAGATGAATAGAGAGTAGTTTTATAAGCCAGACATGCCCCATTTCTGCTGTGGTGCTCTACCCCTTACAGGTGAAATGACCACTGGCAACCTAGGCCTTTAGATTCTGCAGATGCAACCAATCCAGAACTGGCAAGTATCTTCATAGTCGATGTAAACATGTCCTAATCAGTAAGGGATCTTTAGCTAAATAGGTATTCATGAGCAAGTGCTCCTGGAATGCTCCAAAGCCTGATAATTAACAGCTGTGCGCTACAATTAATTTTTATTTACGCCTTAGACATTCGGGCCAGATATTATTTCTTGTGTATTGCAGATTCATACTCACAAAGAGTCTCAAAGTAGCAGTAAGAAAATAACAACAATTTTGTTTTTGTTTCTATTTTCTTCTTAATTCAACTGTTCTGCAATTTGTATCTCAAAACACTGTGCTGCCTTGTATTCAGCAAACAAATTCCCGAGCTCATGCAAAGGACCATGGGGAAAGAGCAGGCAAAGGCATCCAAGGCTTTCCCCAGGCATTCACAAACCCGTAGAGAGTGCCAGAAGGGACAATCTAAATTAAGGAAATGACACTGAGGTCTCAGCAGGCTTAATTCACCTCTACGGCCCCTGCGGGCATGTTATTTCATTCAGCAATTGTTAATTGAATGTCCACTATGCACATGGTACTGTTCAAAGGTTTGCAAAATGAATAGATTAATTAGTTTTCCCAGGTTCTTTCCAGCTTTTTGA
>NW_011888782.1:33648794-33654578 GCF_000151845.1 Pteropus vampyrus | reverse complement strand
CATAGGCATGTCTACCTGAAGTCACACTGAGCTGCTTGTTCCTAATACCTGGTCCCTCCTTGCTTTGCTCCTCTGTTCTGGTAATTCATAGTGTGTGACAAAGTTTCTGTCTCTTTTTCTTGTGGCTGTGGGGCTTATTGACACTAATATTTGTCACCTTGTCAGCCCAAGCCCTGTCCCAACCCCTTTTCAACCATATCAGAGTAAACTTAACAGCTATCTGTAATCTACCCATCCCTTTCAAAAAAAATAAAAGCAACAAACCCAAAGAGCTTTATAATAGTCTTTGCTATGTATTGTCCAAAGTACAAAGCTTCCACAGTTCAGTAACAATGTGGAGAAGATTCCAGCCCGCTTCACCAGCCATCCTCTACCTGCTCCTTCCCAACTTGCCTATATTATGGCAGTCTACTCAGTCCCCTTCTGCCCAGGTCACTTAGCATTTCTTTGTCCCTTATCCTAATACACTTCCCCTGGGAGAGAAAAAAGAGAGCTCTATTGTGTATCCTAGTCAGCTGGCTTAAGGGCTTGCTTCTACCTTGTTCTGCTAGCGCTTACTAAGTATAAGCCCTTAGGCCAGATGCTAAGGATATAATGATGAATTAAAAACAAATAGACAAGCAAATATTGCTCCCCCTTCATGGAGCTTTCAATCTAGTGTCGAGTACCATTTCCCTGACTTCCTAAATTTAGATAAAAGTCCAGAAAATTAATGTGAAAGTGAGATTCCTAATATTATTTGGAAATGGGCCAGAAGTTTTTTTTTTTAATAGTCTACTTGTATCTCAATTTGTAAGAAGACTGCTTGAAAATTACTTCAATTACTTAAAAAAAAAAAAAACAGGATTTACACCTGTTGCAATCTGTTTGATGGCCCAGACAGCATTTCTAAAGATTTTGTCACAGTGTAAAGCAATCTCCCTTGGTTGTTGCCCCAGGTGCCTTTCCCGCACTGAAATCTATCATTAAAAGAGGCTCCTATATGTCAAATGAAATGGAGAGAAAAATAAAGTCTTTTTCTCACCTTCTGGAGTTGACACTAGTAAAAAACATATTCATGAAATTTTGTTTCTAATACAAACATCAACTTTTCACCTAGCAGCACGTTCTTTCTTTCACTTTCTTGCTAACATGTTTCTGATTAAAAGTAATACATGCTTAATGTAGAAATTTTTAGAAAATACAGGGAAGTGTAAAGAGAAGAAAACATCTATAACCTCTCTGACTAGCAATAATCACTTTTAATATTTTGGTTTATTTCCTTTCAGTTTTCTTTATTTTTCTATTTATTCTCATCATTAGACAAAAAAACATCTTGTATAATTAAATATTATTTGAAAACATAAGCAAAGTTAAGTCTATATACTTGTAATGAGTTTCTTTCTCCCATTAATCTAAGCCCCAATCTTTTGTGAGAGAGAAGAAGACCCTTACTTTTCATTTACTCTAAATTTCATCTTGAGATCACTCCAAAGGAAAAATGAAAAAAGAAATTACTGATAATAAAATCTCTGAAATTAATCGAGGAATAGGACACTCTTGCAAAGTGTACTTTCTCCCCTGAAGAAAATGTCAATCAACTCAAGAAAGTTGAGGGTGGTGTCCAATTCTCTCTTTAGACCTACAAGTAGGTCTTTAAGATTTTACAGTAGAGCCCAAACTCCTGGCTATAAACCCTTATCCTGTAAGCATGAAAGGTATTTTTTTAAAAAAGTAAAGAGTTTCCAGTCAAGATAGCGGAGTATGTAAACACTGTGCCTGCTTCATCTCACTAACACATCTATATTACAACTAAACTACAGAACAACCATCATTGAGAATCACCTGAAATCTAGCTGAACAGAAGTCCTACAACTGGAGATACACAGAAGAGACCACCTTGAGACTGGCAGGAGGGGCAGAAACATGGAACAAGGCTGATCCCATACCTGTGCATGGCAGTTTATAATCAGGAGAAACTCTCAGGTATGGATATTCCCCCATAGGAGCACAGGGCTCCTACACTGGGCTCCCCAGCCCAGGGCTCCAGTGCCAAGAAAATAAATCTTGATTACTATGTCTGTGACAACCAGCAGAGATTGTGGCTAAGTAAGATAGAAGTCTGCCTGTTTAAAGAACCGCATGCTGACTTGCTGACGGATTCACTCACTCTGAGCTTCATGATTGGGGCAGCAGCTCAAAAGGTGCTGGGGACATAAGAGGAGAAACTGAGTTGTCTGGCTTTAGGGTGAGGGCTGGAGGGGCAGTTTTCTCCTGGACAGAAGTGCTGGCAGAAGCCGTTATTCCTATGTTGGTACCCTCTCCCATCTCGGCGTGTAGATGTAGGTGGCTGCCATATCTGAGTCTCCAGTACCTATCTAACACAGGTTGCCCTACCTGGTGATTCCCTGAGACCCTGCCCCACCCAACTTGCGGGCCCATCTAAGCTGCTTTCAGTGGCTTTTCCGTGCAAATGGCCTGTCTTGGCTCATCTTGCAGACTTTCCTAAAATCTCTCAAAGGTTCACAAAACCTAAATAAGCATCACCTGGCTTCGGTGTGTCCCACACCCCTTGCTGAGCATTCCTAAGCCAGGTACTAGTACCAGCTGGCCTCGGTTTGCAGCTTGGCCTCTCAAGGCACATCCAAGCCCAGAGTGGGTGGCAGCCACCTGAAGATTGCTTGGTGACTCTTGCCAGGTGGTCCCAGGCAGGGCACAGGCTGTGGCTGAATTTGGCCCCTCGCAGGAGGCCCAGGACTGCATGTCCAGTGGCCAGCTTTGGTCTGAGCTGGAGCTTCACCAGGGCCACATTTGAGAATGACACACCCAAAGAATAGACTGGGCATGCACCAGAGTCTTGCTAAAGTGAATCCTATGCCATAGGGTCAGCTCCTGCACAAAAGCTCCTCCACTGTAGTCACGGCCAGTCCTCACAACCAATCGACATGAGGGTCAATCTCTCCTATTGATGTGTCAACAGCAACCAAGGCTCATCTATAACACGAACCATAAAAGGGACACACCTGGAGCACCCAGCTCAAGTGACCAGGAATACTGTGCCCCTGAGCTCCACAGGACACCTACTACATAGGCCCCTCTACTAAGACTGGAAGACTTAGGAGCCCTTCCTAATACAAAGAAACACACATAGGGAGGCAGCCATAATGAGGAAGCAAAGAAACATGTCCCAAATGAAAGAACAGAGCAAAGCTCCAGAAAAAGAACTAAACAAAATGTAGACAAGCAATCTACCAGATGTAGTTTAAAACACTGGTTATAAGCATGCTCAATGAACTTAGGGGAAGAGTAGAGGAACTCAGTTAGAACTTTAACAAAGAGATAGAAAACAAAAAATGGAGCTAGAAAACATAAGAACCAGTCAGAAATGAAGAATACAATAACTGAAATGAATACTTTAGGAGGAATCAGCAGTAGATTAGATGAAGCAGAGATTCAAATCAGTAATTTAGAAGATAAGGTAGCAAAAAACACACTATCAGAATAGCAGCAAGAAAAAAGAATTCAAAAAAATGGATTAGTTTAAGGGGCCTCTAGGACAACATCAAGTGTACCAACATTTGCATTATAGGGGTACCAGAAGGAGAAGAGAGAAAGGAACTGAAAACCTATGTGAAGAAATAGTGATGAAAAATTTCCCTAACCTGGCAAAGGGAATAGACATACAAGGCCAGGAAGCACAGAGAATCCCAAACAAGATGAATCCAAAGAGGTCCACACCAAGACACATCATAATTAAAATGCTAAAGGTTAAGGACAAAGAATCTTGAAAGCAGCAAGAGAAAAGCAATTTTCTACAAGGGATTTCCCATAAGACTGTCAGCTGATTTCTCAACAGAAACTTTGCAGGTCATAAGAGGTTGGCAGGAAATATTCAAAGTGATGAAAAGCAGGGATATACAACCAAGATTACTCAACTCAGCGAAGTTATCATTTAGAATCGAAGGACAGATAAACAGGTTCCCAGACAAGAAAAAGCTAAAGGAGTTCATCACCACCAAGCCAGTATTACAGAAAATATTGGAGGGACTTCTTTAAGAAGGGAAAAGAAAAAAAGATTTAAAAATATGAATAATAAAATGGCAATAACTACATATCTATCAGCAATTACTTTAAATATAAATGAATTAAATGTTCCAATTAAATGTTCTAATTAAAAAAAAGTGTGGCTCTGAATGGATAAGAAAAGAGGACCCTTACATATGTTGCCTAAAAGAGACTCGCTTCAGGTCGAAAGATGCAAACAAACTGAAGATCCAAAATGGAAAAAATATTTCATGAAAATTGAAACAAACAAAAAAGCAGGAGTAGGAATACTTATATCAGACAAAATGACTTTAAAACAAAGGCTATAACAAAAGACAAAGAAATACCCATTTATCTAATTTCTGGATATTTATCCAAAGAAACCCAAAACACTTTTTGAAGGGACATGTGAATTTATATGTTCATTGCCTCATTGTTTACAGTAGTCAAGATATGGAGAATACTTGGGTGTCTATAAGTGGACAAATGGATGGAGAAAAGGTGATATGTGTAGGTGGTGGAATATAATAACTCAGCCATGAAAAAAAATATGATGTCTTGCCAACTGCAACAACATAGATGGACCTGGGGAGTATAGTGCTGAGTGGAGTAAGTCACACCAAGAAAGACGGGTACTGTGTGATTTCACTTACATGTGGAATCTAAAGAACAAAATAAACAAAACAGAAACAAACTCATAGATACAGAGAACATTTTGATATTTGCCAGATGGGAAAGGGGTTAAAGGGTACGTGAAAAGAGAGAAGGATTAAGAAATACAAATTGGTAGTTGCAAAATAGTCACAGGGATGTAAAGCACAGCATTGGGAATATAGTCAATAATATTGTAATTATTGTAATAACTATGTGTGGTATCATCAGATCGTACTGGACTTATCAGGGTGATCACTTTGTAATATAAATGTAATTACTATGTTGTACACCTGAAACTAATATAATATATGCCAAATGCAATTTAAAAATAAAACATATATTTAAAAAAATCTTGGATGACAGGAGGCAATGGGATGATATATTCGAAGTGCTAAAGGATAAAACTATCAACCAAGAATCCTATATCGGCAAACTGTCCTCCAAAAATGAAAGGAAACTTAAGACATTTCCAGATAAACAAAAGCTAAGTTTGTTAGCACTAGACCTGATCCATAAAAATGCTAACCCGTTTCTATGAGTTTGGCTGTTTTAGATTCCACATAGAAACGGTATCTTGTGGTGTTTGTCTTTCTCTGACTTGTTTCATTTGGCGCGGTGCCCTCAGGTTCCATTCATGTCGCTGGTGGCAGGATTTCCTTCTTTCTCATGGTTGAGTAATATTTCATTGTATATTTATGTATCTATCATATATTCTTTGTTCATTCACCCATGGTTGGACACTTGGGTTGTTTCCATATCTTCGTTGTTGTGAATTGTGCTGCAATGAGCATGGGAGTGCAGATGTCACTTCAAGAAACTGATTTCTTTCCATTTATTGGTTTCTTACATTTTTTTCATTAGTGATTTATAGTTCTTAGTGTACATATCTTCACTTGGTTAAATTTATCATAAGTATTTTACTGTTTTTGGTGCTACTGTAAAAGAGGTTGCTTTAGTAATTTCTCTTTTAGATATTTTATTGTTAGAATATAGAAACACAACTGAATTTTGTATATTGATTTTGTATCCTGCAACTTTACTAAATTTGTTGTTAATTTTAAGGTTGTTTTTTGTTGGAGTCTTTAGGATTTTCGATATATGAGATTA
>NW_011888782.1:33636694-33648454 GCF_000151845.1 Pteropus vampyrus | reverse complement strand
GGTAAAGTGGGTCAAAAGGTAAAAAGTTCCAGTTATTGCATAAATAAACCATGGGGATGTAACTTACAACATGGGGTCTATAGTTCACAATGCTGTATTGTATATTTGAAAGTTGCTAAAATATTAAATTTTAAAAATTTTTTAATTTTAAATTAAAAAAAAAAGAAAGAAAAGTGAAGTTCAGAATTCCAGTTGCAAACTCAAGGTAATCTGGCTTAGTTGCCAACAATCTACATTTAAAACAATTTTTTTTTCAGAGATTTTTATTAAATTGACATGAGCTTAATATGAGCCAAAATGTGATGTTTTCTATAAAAGCAAGAGAAAAAAAAATTTCAAAACCTAATAATATTTATTTTATATGGTGTTTGCAGGTGATGAACCATTTTTTTGTTTGTTTAATTTTAAAGTACATCTTAATTTTTAAATAACTATTATTTTGAACCTAGCTTCATAGCTATGTTGATTTGGTCATAAAAGGAGCTCATAATCATTCAAATCACTTTGTATTTCATCTTCTGAACAACCCAATGAGGTGAGTGAGTAGGCAGAGGAATATTGCTATGCCAGATTCATTAGTTCCACGTAGTACAACTGAGATCTCACTTACCCTCCATGAGATGCTGAAAGAAATACATGAAGTAAGGAAATGGGTAACTTGAACATGGGTTTTATTAGATGTGCATTTAGGGTTTTTAAAAAATAAGTCATGAGTCCTTGGCACGCATGGTAAAATGCGGAGGCATGTAATTGGTAGTGTTCCAATTTATGGAAGTACTACGTAGAATTTCTTTTGTTTTGGCTTTCATGAAGAATTAAGAAAGGATGTCCTAACCAAATAAATAATTTTAACATGATTACAAAGAGAACAACATTTTTATGCACTTAGTAGAAGCAATTTACATGCATACAATTAATGTGCTAATTTCAGTGATCTTTAGCTATTCATTAAAACAGGCCTAGCAGGTCCTGTACTTGGCAACACTTTGTTAGTCATTTCCTGCTCTTACTTTATGTACTAAAAAGTAATCAGCCATCTATAATTTAAGACTTTTCACTAATTAAATAGCCCTGTCTCTAATTATGTCCAAATTAGAGAGGTTAGTACATGGATAAATATGTTTGTATTTGGTACATGTATTCAGAGATGGTGATTTCTCTGTACGTGGCAACAAAGCCCAATATGTGGTTGACATTTTTTAACACAGAGTAGAGGGGAATGTTAGAGTGCCAAGAAAGTCCTTTTCACGTAAAAATCTGAGCAGCAGAGGAAAAATATTCTCTTCGAGATGGGCTTTATGTTCAGCCTTATAAACCTAGCGAAATCTGGATTCGTTGACTTTCAGAGAATAATACCAGGGTCATCTGTTTTTTCAGGCCTTTGCCCGACAAATGAAATGGAACAAGGGTTCAGGAAGAAAAGGAGTTAAAGGTTGTGTTTGCAGAAATGTGTTTGCTGATATTGATCAATGGGTAATTTTGTGATTGTACGTTTATTCACATGGAGGTTTCAAAAAACAGATCAATAATAAAGCAATGGTGAAGATGCCAAAGAAAAGATGATTAATGAAAAATATGGTGGAGGTACAATCTGCCATGTAGTACAAAAGCTCCTTCATTCAGCACCCTATAAATAAATATGCATCAAATGGAAAGAGAACATTCCCTTGGAATGTCATTAGAGCCAAGCAGAATCTCATCAGAGCCCATGCTTCAAAGAGCAGTTCCTCATGTCCATAGAAGCAAGTTTAAATTCTCCTGTGTAAAGTCTGCGTAAGCAGTTCCACTTTTGCATTATGCATGATTCTGACATCTTGTAACATGAGCAGTGTTCTAATAGTGATTTCCAATTTTATTTCTTGTGTTATGTTTTAACGATTCCATTTAGGTTAGCATTTAACTTTGGCCACATAATATCTTGTTACATTTCCTTGTATAGCATTTAATTATGGTAGCAATACTGTAACCTAGTAATGTATAGGTAGACAAGAATTTAGTGTAGTCTTTGAAGAATTTGTTACTTTTAAAGCCAGTGCTTTGTTCCATCATTCTCACTGTACCAGTTTAATATGTAATGATGAGTGTTAGGCATCACAGCTCCTTACACCAGGAAACTAATGATAAGTAATAATGAGCTGTGCTAAGAGTGAATACCAAAACCTAAAACAACCAAACATGACAGTGGGTGTATGTCTTTCTTAAAGTGAGAACACTCAAGTTCTTAAATATAAAACTCCAGAAGGATTAACCCTAGGTAAACTTGTGAAGAAGCTAAAAACTTCACTCTTCCCCTTATTATGTCTCCCTTTTCATCCTTTTTGCAGAAGCCCAGGTTTTTTTCTCTATTGACCTTTGCCCTTAAAAAAAGGATTTGGCAGCCACCTTCAGCACCTAGATTATATCAAGCTAAGGAATATCATCTCCACATTTCAAGTATATCTAAGTCTTATGTATTGTTTTGGAATGTCAGTCTCTATTCAAATTATTTCATCAGTTAGTGGATAAGCATGGATGTATTTGAGTAGCAAATGTGAAACCAATTTTCTTTTCAGATGATTCTTTTTAAGCTTTTATAAGACAGTTCAAGCATCTTTACTAATAACCAAATAATTACCAAGTATGCTCCTCTCCATGAACTTTAATAGGTACATATAAGAAAATTATGTTTATGTGTAATATGAGTTATATATGTAATACACTGTATGAAAAGCAACTGTTATATGCCAGTTGCTTTACATACATTATCTCATTGAAGAACTCTGCATATACTCATGCTTTCGACAAAGGTGATCAGACAAGCAGGCAGAAGTCCAGCCCAGGTTCTCTTCACCAAATTTAAGAAGACACATAGACATTGTTAGCCCCAACAAATGAATGTTTTTTTTAATAACTGGTCCCCCCAAAGAAGCACCTTTTTTTCTAATCCACATAAAAGCACTGTATGTACTCGTGTTAGCCAAATTTCATTTCATACTCAAAACAACTCCATGAGGAATGTATGCTTATAGGTAAAAATACACAAGCATTAGAGGGGTTAAATAACTTCTTTGAAGCCCCACAACCAAGATGCATCAGAACTTGAAATGAGACCTTTAAATATCATGCATTCTCCCAGAAAAGAGAAAGTGGGAGGAAACTCACATATTTCCCTAATCTATATCTGTTTAGCTCAATTGTTTGAATCACTATGCTAATGAAACTACAAAGCCAGCAGGTTTAGTTTAAGGCAGTGAACTATACTTTTTTGCTAAGTCATAGCAGTACTCATTCTACCTGGTGTGCTTTGGGAGGCAAAGCAAGGAGAGGAGGGAGTTTGATAGTATAGTTCAATGGTGCTCAAACTTTAGTGGGCTTCAGAATCACCTTGGGGAGCTTGTTAAAAAAGATTGCAGACCATCAGCAGCAGAGCTTCTGATTAGGTAGATCTGAGATTGACCTGAAAATTTGCATTTGTCACAAGTTTCCAGGTGATGCTAATGCTGCTCATCCAAAGACCATACCGGTATACAGGATCTGTCCGTTGAATAAACTAAAACTAAACAAAAAAAGTCACCAGTCTACAAGTGGCTCAGGAGTGTTATCTAAGAATATAAAAACAGCACAGGTCTCGGGTCTCATTTTTCCCTCTGTTCAATTGAAACAACTTGCAGAATTACAATGGTATCTTTAGCCTTTTATTTACAGCCACATTGTATTAATGATTAAAATAACAATGAGATAATAGTATACCAAACTAACTACTTTGGGTGTTATTATTATTATCCTACTTAATATTATTATCTTTGGGAGAAATGGTACTGCTGAAAATGTTAGAAAACAAAGAATTGGAAGTCTGCCTTACTAATTGCATATTTATTCTTGTACCTTTACTGATTTTTCATATGTAGACAATCACAGTTAATCAAAGCATTTCTCTCAGGATTCTTCCTAAAGTGTGAAATAAATATTCTAATAAAATGTTTAGTAGAGTATATCTAGTTTCCAATTAAAGAAACATGCTTGTATGGTGTCATGAATTCCTTCAAAAAAAAAAAAAAAACATTTCTTTTGTGCAAAATACTTATGGTAAATCTTAAAACAACCCTATTTGGGTAGGATAACTTAGATCAGAGTGTCTGGTAAATTCCCCTATTGCCACTTACCCCACACACATCCCAAGGAATAGTCTACACAAAATAACTTAATCTTATCTGTATATGTAGTCAGCCAGTGTGGTGTAAAAGGCACTGTTAATCGTCTTAATAATCAATATATATCACATCATAATCAATATGGTTAGCATACCACATGAGTGATCATGAAACCAACTCTGTCAATACATACTAAATGATTATCTAGGGCCACCATCCAATTATCCACTGGGAATCTAGAAAAGTCTTGTTCTTACTTTTTTTTTCTTTTCTTTTTCTTACTTTATTTTGGTACACTTCATGCTTTTAATCTTTTAAAGAATCTCAATTCTTCTGCTCTGCAGCATGAAAAACAACAACACCAAAAAACCTCGCAATGAGGCAATCCATTTACTGAACGATGGGACAGTAGATTCATAGCCCTTAATTAGAGCTAATTTAAGAGAGTTTTCTTATCTTTCAATACCAAATCCCTCAGGGGGACTAGTGATGAAACTGTTTAATGTTTTCACTCAGCTGGTCGGCTCACCTTTGGAGTTCTTAGTTACATCTGGGAAAAAATCAGACAGGTGGGCTTGTCTTGATTCCTATGGAAGTAAGATTGTTCTGACAGTTTGATCACAGTTCTGGAAATCAAGTTTTTCTGGCTTTGAGTTACTGACAAGTCTGCCCTGGCTTTAAGGACAGCCTTGCTTATAGAGTTGGTTTTTTTTTTTTTTTTTTTTTGATGGAGATGTCAAACTAACAATGATTACACTCTAACAAAGAGGCTTTTTCTCCCTTTCTTAAAACTACAAGTAGAAGGTGGTTATCTGGTTTTCATGTGAACTATGAGAAATAAGAATTTCCTAAGGCTTTTTAAAATGGACAACCTACTGAGAAATTTTTAATTGAAAAAAATGATTATTGTGGTCAACTGAAATGAACCTACAATTCAATATATCATATGAGAACACCTCATTAGAAAGCTAGGTTATCTCTTTGTACAGTCATGCACCATTTTAGCAATGGTGATACATTCTGAGAAATGCATCGTTAGGCAATTTTATTGTTGTGCACACATCATAGAGTGCACTTACACAAATCTAGATGGTATAGCCTGCTACACACACAGACAGACTGTATTGTACACCACCATCGTATATGTGGTCCGTCACTGATCCAAATGTTGTTATACTGCGTATGACCTTATATAATAGATCAAAGCTAGAATGGTAATTGACTCAAGTACAGGATTGTAAACAATTCAGATTTGCTTCTTTCTCTCAATTTGTCCTTTTAAATAACATTTTTTTAGCTCCTCAATTCTGAAATGACAATAATAAGAATAAAAATAATAGTGTAGATGGATAAATGGTGAGGCAGAACTTTAACTTTTCTAATGACAGAATATTACATTTTAAACATTGCCAATTTCCTTAGCTTTTACAAGTGGAGACATCAATTAGCTGTGAGAAGAACCATTTTTAATTTAGTAATAAGACAAATAGGCATCCATTGTTACGGAGTAAAGATATAACCTGCTTCCTTTTAATTTGTCCCTCATGACTGAAGCTGTTTCACCCTAAATCCCTTGGAATAGGAAACTTTAAGGATGCTGGGATGGGAATGAGTGAATTTCTAAGGTTAGTTCTAGAAAGAAAGGGATGGAAAACTTCACTCCTCTTCCCTCTGAGACTACAGGTTATTCAAGCGTTTCAGCTGATTAAGGCTTACACGGCTGGGCTTAACTGGTGGTTTAGGATCTCATGAACTGCTCAGAGAAACTCCATGAGATAGAGATTTTAAACTAGAGAGCCGGGCTCCAGACTAGGCCTGGTTGTCTTAGACACAAATTAATTCTGTGGAAAAGTTGCCTGAACAAGGCACCCTGATACTGTTGGTTTGCCACAGGAAATCAAAAATAAAAACAAAACTGTGTGAGCACATGTATGTTTGAGTGTGTGGATGGGCAAACCTAAGAGCTACATGATAGCGGAGGTCCAGTTGTCTGCTGGCACTGGGTGACCATGACTAGGATGACACTGGCTAGGAATACGTACTCTCCCTATGCAGAAATGTACTCTGAAGAAACTTAGCAGGGCACAATGGGAAGACAAAATCACACACCTATCCAGTGTGGCCAGAGGTTGCAGACAACTGACCAGCTGATTTCTTCTCAATGGGATTTGATTATAATTCCAACTAACCACAGTATCTGAGATCACCTTTGGGTGACCGAGTTCTGTCAGGATAGAGATGTTCTTATAATGCTAAGATGGTTGCTCCAGGTCATGTTGAATAGCATGCTTCAAGAAATACGACTCTGTTTTGCTCTGGGATTTATAATTGCTGATGAGTCTGTGCAAAACTACATCACCTAACAGTTTGCAAAGCTTAAGATATGCCAGACACTGGCAAGCACTTCACACGTATTAACTCACTTAATCTCCATCATGCTTTACTCTACAAAGGGACCTGCTTGGACAAAAGATCACACAGTTATTAAGGGGAGAACAAGGATTCAAACTCAGCCCCATCTGATGCAAAAACAGTTTAGTAATGTAAAAGAATTCAGCTTGCATTACCAATCTCAAATTTCAAATGCTATTATGAAAATCTCTTAGTAAAGAAAATAATAATTAGTTAGAGCCCTGTTTGTTTAAGTGGTTAGCTACTTAATCTTTTAAAATAATTCCCCTCAGAGATAGTACTGGTTTATTAGAGAAAATGAATGCAGTTAGAAATAAAAGTTACATTTTTTTCAGAGAATAACTTCTAACAAATTCTGAGGGGAGCGTATTCAACGATGTTGTCAATACACTTAATACTTCAATTATCTGCATGTTTTACACTGCACAACCCACCTTCACATACCTAATCTTAACTGTTCTCAACAGATGGCTTTTGCAGGCCTTGAGGTTTGAATGGAATTCAAGTTTAATTTGCCAAGTTGAAGTTTATTTCTAAAAAAAAAAAAAAAAAGATGTTAAGGAAGTCTTAGCAATAATCCAAGCCAAAACTACTTTCTCCTCTTGATTTTCCACTTGTTACTGGTCTCACTGTGGTTCCAAACATTCAAACTTAAAACCCTGAGGTCACTTCTCATTTTCTCTCTTCCTTCATCTTTAGAGTCAGTGAGTCACCAAGGCTAGCGACTCTTCATTTACATATCTATTAATTTAATTATTTATTCCCACATCCTTGAGGTTTTTCTTTCTAGATCACCATTATAAATTCTACTAAAGATCACTCTGCACAATATTCCAAGCTTTTTAATTGGCTTGCCTATTTTTAGTCTTACCTCCTTGATCCATCCCATTCAATTCCAAGATTGACTCCCACAAACACTACTGTGCATATCAGTTTCAATGATACTCTTTTTGACTATTCAAGAATATAATAAATTCTAAACCTAGCACTAAGGAGAATTCACAACAGGGCCTGACCTCAATTTCCAGCTTTCCTTCCATAGCTGTTCTCCTAAACTTATTCCTTTAACAGCCTAAGCAGTCTACATTCAGTCCCCCAAAAACAGTTTGTATTTTCCTGTCTCTGGCTTTTTTACTTCATTTCTCCAATGAAAGAATTCCTTCTCTCTTACTATCAACCTATATTTACTTGTCTCATCTTTCAAAGTTTAGCTTAGATCCCATTTTCCCATAAGAAACTACCCTGGCCATCCCAAATAAAAGGAATAGCCCATCCAAAGTGTCAGGTGTCTATTTCACTTTGGCACAGAATTATTTCATAGAATTACCAGTTCCTTTTCCATGTGTATATCTTTATTTGAACTAGATTTTTAGAAACTCACAAGCAGGAACTACTTTGTACTTTGTATATATTGTTAATCCCTTGTGGCACTGGTTCTTACATATATATTTATACTCATATTATATATTTTATATTGTATATAAATAGTCATATTTCTGCCTCACAAAATACCAATTAACTTATTTTGGGGAACTCTACCCCTTTGTGAGGATTTGTTTCCATGACCTTAAAAGAAATAAAATAGAGTGATGGCAGCAGATTAGAACTAGTCAGGTCAAATTTCGCTTCTATTTTTGTTGTTATTTAACATTAAGTTCTTTTTTTCAGAGCCATATGGCGAGTTACCTGTCTAGTGGCTAAATCAATTCTGTCCTTCCTCATGTACAGAGTCTGTAATTGGCATGTACCAAGTATCACCTGTCTGACTTTGTGACTCAGGTGGATTTTACAGCTCATACCAAAGAAAAGACTCTTTGATGACCAGTGACATCCCTTAAGCTGACAAATCACTTCCCTGTTATCCCTGGTATCTTCCACACCTAACCCATTAGTAAGTGGCAGTTCTAAAAGATGCTGAGAGTTAAAGCAGAAAATGAGAACCAATACTGACAGTACTTAAGTAGACCAGATTTTTAAATTAGCCATTCTGAAACAGATACAGGATTTTGCTGTTAAGCTCAAAAAGCTAAGTCTCATAGCTTTCTTGTGTGGCAGGTCTTAATGTCTGGGAGAAGTTTTAACTGTGACTCGGATGATGGCTGGTCACATACACTTTGTTTTATTTAAATGAGTTAACATCTTCCTTTAATTTGCCTAGATGAGTATTATGGATAAGAATTCTACCATTGCAAACTAAATGAGTATTAGCAGGGATCCCACAGCTGAGATTCAAATATACTCTGGGAGCTCTTGTGGTCTAGAGACTGGCTGCTAATGTCTATTTGTCCAAGGGACAGTGGAACCTCTTAGAAGATAATGCTTCCTAAGAAAAGAGGATGTTAGGCCCAAAGTCTCAGCTAATAAAACCAGCTTGATTTCTGCCATTTCAGCCCTCCAGGGACTCATATCTGGGTCCTAAGGAGAAAGCAGCTGTGAGTAAAAACTAAAAGACATTGGAGTACATGTTACTACTACTTTGGAAGAATTTCTGATAAAGGATAACCTAAAAAATAGGAAATTGGTATTCCTCCATGCCCCAACTCACTACAGAACAACCCTCAGTTTCAGTGGTGGCAGCATTTCCCAGCAGAAGAGGCAGAAGTGCAGGAGCAATTAGCAGCAATCAGCAGCAGCACCTGCACCAGGAGATGCAGCAGTGTTTGCAAATACATCAGTGGTGCCTGCAAGACACCAAATGGTTAATAATCAGTCTTGCTCATGAGCACATGAGAAACAACCTTGTTGTCTTCTCGGAAATACCCCAGCAAGAACAGTAAAACTGTTTAGAGGGCTAGAGTCCAGCAATGATCAGTGACAGCCAATGAAATATGGTAGGACTATCAGAGACCCCATTTTTACTCAGGTTTCTTGAGTAGAAAAAAATATAGCTAATGTTTATTGAGTGCTCTGAACACACATGTGATTTTTACTTCCAGGTTTGTTTTTGATCCTCAAGTCAATTCTATGAAGCAGGTATTAATATTTTCTTCATTTCATAAATGAGAAACCTGAGTCCTAAGGAGATTAAGTAATTGGTCCCAAGGCTAGGAGCTGATCAGTGATAGCTTGGGAATTCAAACCCAAGCTGTGAGGTTCAGAGACTGATGGGTAACCATTAAGGTATATAGGCTATTTGCTTGAGCTATAGAAAGAGCTAAGAGGGGCTTGTTGTGAAAGCTAAGTATAAATTCATTGTTCCAACAAAAGCCAGAATTGGTGTAGCTGTTTAACATCAGCTGAGAAGCCACTACAATTTCGTGGGGATCAGGAACCCACCCTAAGATGAGCCAGGAAATCACCATAGCCTGGTAAAGGGACATCCAGAGCAGTCAGCCTGACATCCAGCCAGACCAGTGAAGCAGGTGCAGGAATTCTTGACAATTCCTGCAGCTGCTGCAACACTGACTTTGAGACTTCATGGAAAGTGATTAGAGGTTAGCACATCTGGGGGTTCTTAACCCTTTGATGTGGGCAGAGAAAGAACAAGATGGTGTTCCACTCTCTGTATGTTGGGAAGACTCATTGGTGGTACTTTCCTGGGCTAGGCTTTGGGAGACGAATTCTTCCTAATTTTTCCCGGAAAATCACTTCCTCACTGTGAAAATTAGTTTTCTGTGTTATAAAATGAGGGAGTTCAGGGTACTATACAGATAGGAGACCTAAACATACCCCCAGTCTTTCTAAAAGGAGTTTGGGGGGACAGAGTTGGGCAAAATAGGTGAAGGAAGTCAAAAGGTACAAACTTCCGTTATAAAATAAGTTATAAGGATGTAATGAAAAACTTAATGACTTTAAATAATAATATTGTATTGTATATTTTAAGGTCACTAAGAGTGTAAACCTTCTGTCCTCCTTACAAGAAAAAAAATTGTAACTGTATGGTGACAGACGGCATCTAGACATTATGGTGATCATTTTGCAGTGCATACAAATATCGAATCATTATGTCGTACATCTAAAACTAATATAATGATATATGTCAATTATTCCTCAATTTTAAAAATAATAAAAAATAAAATAAGGGAGTTAGAACCACTCATAACTGAATTTCTCTATTTGACTAAGAACAACTAAATTAGAAAATTGAGAAAGAAGCTTTTACATTTTTACTGTAAATCTTTACCATGCTAAAAAAAAAAAAGAAAAGAAAATGAACATTTCAAAAACAAACCAGTGGATGTAGGGCTTAGAGATTGCAGCTATTGGAAGAAAGGCAGAACAAGTAACAGAAAACAAGAGAGGGAGGAAGAAGGCATCCGAGGTTTAGGAGCTCCTGGAGAGAGTTGAAAGGTTTTTCTCCAGGTTTTAACAGAAATAGATTAAACCTTTCTTCAGTGTGTTAAAACATCCTGCAGGGTATTTTACAGGCAAAGATAAGTCAGAGCCCTCTCCATTCAAGACCCAATGTACAAAAGGAACCAGGTGGAGAATAGTAGGAAGTTCTGAAAGTTACTCTGTCAGCTGACAATCAGGGACACATTTCTTGACCTTGTAAACAATGGGATTTTGGGTTTTATCTCTTTTAGAAGAGAGCGAAAGCTGTGTCCCTTAGAATGTTTTAAACCAAGCTAGACAAAGAGTGCACTGTTTTAGAAACATTCCGTATTGTATTGAAGTGCACACGGTAGAGAATGGTCTGATGGGGATCCCTGAGGTAAAGAACTGGGTGACCTATAACTTCTCTATTCTTGTGAATTTCTGCTATCTTAAACCCTTTGCTGCAAGCAGCCAGTTCCCTGAGGAATGGAGAACTGAAATACAACAGGTGGCTTGGCTGGCTCTTTCCAACAGATGTAGAAGAAGCATGCCAAATGCTCTGTCACCAACAACATCACCCAGCACTAGCTCACGCTCTCTCTCTCTCTCTCTCTCTTTCACACACACACTCACACACACACCTTTTCTCCTGCCCTGTACTTCTGGAAGGGGCCTACATAGGCAAAGTGAGAAAGAAGGTTTTCCTGCTGTGAAGCTTTAGAACTTCTATAAGGTAAGTCCTAGGCAAGAAGTCAATCATGCTTTTTATCTTATCCTTGCCCTAACAATGTATTCAATTAGATTTACCAGTAGGCAGTTGTGCATAGAAACCTAAACAAAAGAAAAAGGCATCCTGAAATGTAACAGCAAAATTAGAACAGGTTCACTCAGGAATGATTCAATATTCTGATTCTAAATACAAACAAAAACAAAACAAACCATCAAGTAAATAAACAGAGCT
>NW_011888782.1:33614266-33635674 GCF_000151845.1 Pteropus vampyrus | reverse complement strand
ATGAATGTCTCTTTGGCTGCTGTCAGAAATTGAACTTTATATAGAACCTTCAAATTCAGTCTAAATGCTAAACTTCTCAAAATACTTTATCTCATGACTCAGTTTATTCTGAGGCTGTGATTATACCAAATATGCGATCTGCAAGATGCGCACTTAGTAAATGTGATTATTGTACTCAATCATATCCACGCTACATGATAAAATCCTTCTATATAGGATAATCAAATTAACTCAGCAAATGCCCATTTTTTCTTTTCAAGACTATGCTTTTTATTCAAAGAATTAAATTTGAATATATTTTCCTTAATACTATTTCACTACTTCCAGAAAATGGATGTTCATTTTATATGCTTCATTATCTTTATAAAAAATCAAACAAAAGTATTTGATATATTTCCCTGCCAAGTCAAGAGAAATCCAGAAATTTACTATTTTTCTATTGACCCAGTAAATATAAGACAGGCTCTTAACATTGTTTATGCTGAAAATGTATCAAATTCTATTCTGAAAGTACACTGACCTATAAAAAGTATTTGTTTTGCTCTGGTAAATAGGAGCCCAATGTAAATGGATATCTCGGCTTGAACTGTAGTTTATTTTGTTCTAATCAGAACTGATGTATCAGATCACTTAATGATGTCCTCGTTACACAGGACAATCATCCATTCCTCAGTCTGTCTGCATTGCAGCATATGGCACTCCACCAAACTTATATAATAAATCAAGAAAGTCAAATTTTTTAATCCTACAAAAATGACAAATCTCTGAAGATAGATCATAACAAAAAGATAATTTGTCCAAATTGTCATTCCCGAAAATACATTCCACAGAAATAAAAATAATAAACAACTTTCAAAATGGATTTTGTAGAATCTTACAGTCTAGATCAAGAATCCAAAGGTATCGTGGGTATCCGAACTCCAAAAATGGCAACTCTATCAAAACTGTGACCTTGTACAACACTTAAAAGGATATTAGGAATCTAAATTTACATTTAGCATTTTTTTTTAGAATAGCTTTCTTTCATTTCCTTTTGTCTTTTGTTCTGTCTACACCAAGTAAAACATGGAATAAGATGAACCTTTAAAACTCAGTTCAGTTGTGACCTCTATGGCAAGTCCTCCTTTAACCACCAAGTTTCTTTTGAACATCTCTCCTCTGTGCTCCCATAGCCCCTTATGCACAACTCTAAAACCATAATTACTTACACCACCCTGTAGTCTTTGACTTATTGTCCATAAGAACAAGGAGCATGACTCACTCAACTTTGTTTTCCCATTGCCTATCTCAGTATCTGGGACATGTGTCTTTGAATGAATAAATGACAAATAAACAATATCTGCTTATACGATAGAAAGATAATCTTGTACATATGTCCAAAATTGCATCTACAGGGCTTTCTATTTATTTTTCCTGTTTTTTAATATACAAAGATATTTTAATTTGGCTACCATTCATAATCTGGTACATTTTGACTTTCAGCAGTATGATTTCCATCAGGCAGTATACCTTACACAGGGTAAAAATAAGTACGCGCGCGCGCGCGCACACACACACACACACACACACACACACATACTTTACCTAAATATTACTTGAAACAATGGCATGGACTTATGAGCACGGTGATGAATAAAAAATCTGAAACTCAGTGACTGTGTTCCACTGTGATTTGGGTATATAATTCTTTCTTCAGGCAAGGGACTGTCAATAGGCAGCTTCAAAAAATAATGAATGTTTGCAGTAATAATTTCATGGGTTGACTGAAATTTAATAGCCTTTATTTCCAATTTAGCTTTATGATATGTTCCCGTAGAAATAGTCTCAAATGAAAAATAGTAATAATATTATTTAACCCTCTCTTATTTTGTTAATCCTTTGTTGCTGTTTTATTTGGTTTTGTGTTTATAATTAAAGCAGACTACTTAAGCCACCTTATTTTTTACTTTGCTGCATCTGTCTCAGTAGACTCCGTTCTCCAGAAGATGGATATCGAATGATTAACCAACCATGTGAACAATGAGGACTCTTGCTTCAGCTCACTACTACCATTGACCTTTTTACTATTCACTATTGAGTAAAGAAGGAGACAAAGAAGACAAACTCTAGATTAGTTTATCTTGCTTATTGTCAGTAGATCAAATTGGGAAAAAGTTTAACACTCTCTAATAAAAGTCTTTAGTGTTCGTAGTTATGGAAAAGTTTGATTCCCAGGGATACAGAATTCTATGGGCTTGAGTTTGCAGGCCCACATGTACAGAGACAACTGACTCATTGCTATGTACAGAACGCTATGTTAGCATTCTGAGGAAGGAAAGAATTCACAAAAACCAGGGTAATACTGAAGCCCTTGGGTTGCTGAGTGCATGATATACAGCAGAACAGTATTTAAAACAATGGCTCTTATTTAAGGATAGGCATCAGGTTGAGATGGTTTTGCAAAATTACACATAGCTGGTGTCTACCCTAGAACAAATAAATCAAAACCTCCAGAGGTGGCCTTGACACAGTGTTGGAGCCAGATGGATGATAGATAGGGGATCATTTCATAAACTACATAAATGTCTAACCAATGTACTGTATACCTGAAACTAATAAAAAAAATCAATGAGCCATTCCAAGTGGGTCTGATGTACATTTCTGATTATAATAAACCACTACTTATTACAAAGATAGTGCCAAAACCAATCAATATGATAACGATTAAAAATGAAAAAAAAAAATGGCTTAAGGTAGTTAAAGAACAAAAATTCATTGGAGAGGCTTTCCCTTTGGATCCTCTGTCATGGTGCTCAAGGAAACAATGGCCACTAAGCTTTCGTGATACTGATGTAAAGAGAAGTGTCTAACACCACAGACTCGTTCTACAAAAGAACAGGTTAAGTCAATAAATATAATAGTCACTTTGAATCACGTTTTATCTAAACTAGACTAAAAAAATCACATATTTAGATAATGTTTCACCAAGGGTTTATTTTTAAGCACAATGGCTAAACTACATAAGATAATGAGAGTTCATTCAGTAATTCCTTTTGTCTGCTCTAGAATTAAAGAGGTGCTTATACAAATCTAGTAACCAGATAATGTATGAACATGAAGCTACAATGCTACTAAACCATATCATTTTTAAATACTGTAAAATATTACTAGAAAAAATGTGGATGAACCTGGGTATGTTTTTTTATTTTTTTTCTTTTAGAGTTGATGCCAAAGCCATAGAGACTAACGAGATGAGAGCAGAAATAGAAATAAATTTTCAATGGAAACATAATATCCGAGGTGGGATTAATAAGTTTCATCCTTTGGTTCAAGTAAAATGACTCCTCTGCAGAGTTAAAATATAGGGGACAAAAACACCAAAGAGTTGACCTCTACCAGAATAAATGATTTCCTGGACAGGAGTCAAGAATGCTTCTATGTTCTCAACAGTGCTCATCATCTTGTTGGCCTTCAGTCAGTTTTCATAATTATAACATGTCTGTCCCCACTGTGACCTCTAAGAGAACTTGTCTTCCAAGTCCTTTCTTCTGAGAAGAGCATCCCTCTCCTCTACTCCAGGGCCAGCCCACTTCCTTCATCAGGGATGGCCCTCATCCAGATCCAGACCATTCCTGCTGGCAGCTCTTGTATGGATCCAATTGGCCTCAGCTGGAGGTCCAGATGGTTCATTCCTTATTCCCCAGCAGGGTTTCAGCAGCATCCACCCCTTCCTGGTCTCTGTGCCATTAGTGCCATCAAGCCTTGAATGTTTTCCCTAAATTCTAACAGCAGCTTAGTTAAGCATGTAGATTTTATTCCCATAGAATAGAGTCAGCAATAGAAGGAAGAGAGCTTCAGAAAGGATCCAATATCTTCATATGATATAAATGAGAGAGGTCTAATTGTGAAGTATTCGAAAGTTGGTTTTTATTCATGACATTTCCTGCATATATAAATGACTGAGTATCTATATATCTATATCTATCAATATCTATTGATCCATCTATCCTTTGACAGATATGTCAGAATAACAGATGGTCAGAAATCATTTGAAAAAATACCATAGACATATATAGACATATATAGGTATAATAGATATATAGAGAGAGAGATAGAATAGATAGATATCCATATCTACAGCTATGCTTATACAGATATATACATAAAATTTCAAAAATTAAAAACTGGATAGGTACCTGTTTAATAAGTTACAACGGATAAATCTATATCCATAGTCATCTATCTATATGAACATTTATAAAGAGTTTCTGAAAATTTGTCACTTTCCCTGTGGTTGCCATACTATACAAGATTTTCACCAAATTCAAAGAGTACATTTGGGATGATCTGACTTAAAATACAGAGTCTATGTCAAATGCAAAATTCAATCTGGGAGACTTTCTAAGGTAACCAAAACAGAATATATTTTCACCTCATTTGAAGTATACATTTGGGATGGTCTGACTTAAGATTTGGGTTATGTAGAGTATACAAATTTCACTTTATGAACCCCAAAGAACCTTTCAGTCATCTTCCAGACCAGGCTAATTAAGGAAATTTATTAGTTTTCTAGGGCTTCTGTAAAAAATCACCACAAACTGAGAGGCTTAAAAACATTAGAAATGCATCTCTCACAGTTTTGGAGACTAGAAGTCTGGAATCAGGGTATTGACAGAGTCATGCTCCCTCTGAAGCTCTCGGACTGAATCTTTCCTTGCCCCTCTAGCTTTTGGTGGTTGCTGGCAATCCTTCATGGTGCTTAGTTTGTGGCAGTATGACTCTAATCTGCCTCAGTCTTCACAAGGCCTTCTTCTTTGCATCTTCTCTGTCTTCAAATCTCTCTCACCATTGAAAGTAGGACCCACCCTAGTCCAGTGTGACTGCATTTAACTTGATTACATATGCAAATACGCTATTTCTGAATAAGGTCACATTTCCAAATATGGTGCCAGAGGTTTAACTTTAACATAACTTTGGAGGGACACAACTCAATAAACAACAGGAAACATTTAACCAATGTGAGTGAAGAGCCCCTCATGCCAAGGTCTGAGGAGATAGGTCTCAGACTACAATAAGGTATGAATACAGAAAACAAATAGGACTGCATCTAGGACCCTAAAAGGGCTAAAGAAACTAAGACAATTTTTTTTTCAGCAGAAAAGAAAAGCTTTATTAGAAGGGAAAGCACACTTCCAGACATGGAAGCGGGCCCGAGCAATAGAAGCGTGACTCAAAGGCCCAAACTAAGATACTTTTGATAGTGAAAGCAAATGTGGTAAATAATTATGCCAGGACAATTGGCATAAACCTGCACTATGCTGAACAAACTGTAATGCATATTCACCTTAGTCCTAAAGGGAAAAATCACAATATTTGATTCCTAAATTGCAAGTATCAATTTGCACTTGAGTTGCTTCTCAAATGGGCAACTTCACGTAAGGCGCTCTAGGGTTAGGCACAACAGGGATTTATATATTTAATGATACATAATAATTTCTTTAGAGCAAAACTAGTTTATTGAAAGAAAATGTTTATAAGTATTAGGGTGTTTTAGTTTATCTAGTAATCTGCAACTGTTTTGCTCTGAACGTTTCCATGCACTTACAAATAGAATTAGCTACATTTAAGTCTGAATCTCATCTCCAAATTTTGTTGGTTGGCAGTTCTCAAAGAACTGTCTCTATGTTGTCTTCCCTCAGTGTATTTGATCACATTTGGCAAGAATGTTACTAGTTACCTTCCCTGAATCTTGCTTCTCATGCTACCAAAACCCGTCATCTAAAGCCTTAAGAATAAACTGTACGAAAACTGCTTAGATATCCAAGGTTACTGAAATTCAAATGCAATAATAGAGTGAAAAGTTTTGCTTTGGTTTTAATTCTTGCAAGAAAAATGTAGGAGGGAAAACTCAACCCGCTGATAGTTTATCTTAAAAAGTAGGTCAGCTCACAGAATGAAAGGATGACCATTAACTAGAAGCTTGGGTAAAACACTATGTTTGTCCTTTTAGAGACTAGCTTTTATGATATCTTATATATCTGTCTATCTGGGTCCTAGAAAATAATAATAAATTACATAGTTTGGAGCCCACAATGTTAGGTACTAGTGTAGCTACATAAAAATAAAACATGACAAGTCTGCATACATTTTTGTGGAGTATTTAAGATATACTTACACATATAGCTAGAAAATGCAATAACAAACTGGTGACTCCAACTAAAAATAAGAGCATCTTAAAGCAGGATGTCAATTAGTGTGGACTAAATCATAAAGAAAGTTTCCAAATGTTATAAACACTGCTCCTTGAAAGTGAGTAGACAGAAGAAAATACACCAAGAGGGAAAGAGAATGCAAAGGCACCAATAGAGAATAGAGAAAGGAACTAACATTTATTGAGTAACTACTATGCGCTAGTCAGTGAATTGGACACCTTACTAATATTATCTAATATGGCCCTTATGGCAAGCCTGGGAGGTAAGTATAAGTGACAAATAAATCATTAAAGTGACAAAGCTAGAAGGCAGCAGAGAGAATATCTAAGAAAAGATTGGCTGAATCCAGAACCTACTTTTGTGCCCACCTCCTCCATCCCCGCACCTCCCCCTCATCCCCACCATGGAACCTGCTCCACGTAGTAAGGAGATTGGCCTGGCAGTCGCCAAGGCCTTTGCGCTGGGAAGTTGCAGGATCTCCAAGTAAGAGGAGCCTTGGCTCTCTGGAGCATCTACCTTTTCAGGAAATAGTTAACACACTGAGGTGAAGTTCCCTCATTTGGGAATTGGCACATAATTGTCATTTTCTCTTCTACAACTATTTAAAGGAATAAGACTTCAGTTATTCCAAGGAAATATGTAGGAAAAAAGTGACTTTAAAGAGCTGCCTGTGGACGTGATTTTTAGCAGCTTGAATATATATTAAAATAAGCTATAATGTAAGTGTAAATGTGATGAGTCAGTATACTGCCATTTTGTGTATTTCAGAGTCATTTTTCTTTACCTGTTTGACATGAGTTACCAGATTTCTTTTTTCTTTTACATGCAAAAGACTATACAGGAGGGGATGGCAAAGATAATCATTTAACTCATTCTGGAAGTTGTTCAGCTTGACTATACACTCAGGGGTCAAAGCTTCAAAAGTTTCCAAATAAT
This sequence comes from Pteropus vampyrus, assembly GCF_000151845.1. Classification (NCBI taxonomy): domain Eukaryota; kingdom Metazoa; phylum Chordata; class Mammalia; order Chiroptera; family Pteropodidae; genus Pteropus; species Pteropus vampyrus. Next base: position 33,628,547 of record NW_011888782.1, on the reverse strand, counting down.
TATCACACGGATAGTCTATATAGGAATGACTAATTGATAAAAGGTATCTTAAATAAAGAAATTCCTTCAACTGATATAAGTTTTAACATGTACTTTCTCATTAGTGGATAAGAATCTTTGGGTTTCTTAGTACACAATGACAAAAGGAGCTACAGATGCTATCTCCTTACCTCGTCACATGGGACTTTATTTCCACTGGTTAATTAGCATTAGTAAAGCCATATAAAATCCTAAGATAAAAAGGCTATGAACTATACATATAAGATGTTGGTGAATGTGCTATCAGAAGCATTATCTGAGTTTTCTTAAACTGAAATACGAATTCTACTTAAGGTGCTTCATATTCCTTAAGATGAGAATTTTAGCAAGGTAAATTTCATACTCATTAAACTCAAGGTTTTAGCCAGGCAACCCCTAGTAGCTAGTAATGTGTAAAGATGCTTTTCTCCTTTGATTTAAGTGGGCAGATGTACAATACATTAACTTATAAACAGGTTAAGAGCAAATAACTTTCCTTCCTCTGTAATTTGCTAAAGAAAACTATCTAGGAAAAGAAAAGGGGGGCGGGGATGATAAAAAATTAAATGTTTTTACAAGGTTATTAAACAGAGTTAAATAAGAGTTCCCTCCATTCAGAACATTGGCTCATTTGAAGATCTGTACTATGTACCAATTCTGTGCCAGACATTCAATGTACAACCTGAACATGATGGACACAGAGCTTTCAGTCTAGTCAAAGAGGTATACAAGTAAATGAGCAATAAAGGCAGAATGTGGTAAGTGATGAGGAGTTTGCTTTCAGACTTGGAACATCAAGGAAGGTTTCTTGGAGAAAGTAATGTCTAAGCTGACTCATACTATGTAAGGATGAGTTACCTAGACAAAGATTTGGGGTGGACTAGGATGAGAGTCAGAGTGGGAAAAGGGTTTATTGAGGACATTCCAGGCAAAGGCAACCATGAGTCCCAGGGCCTATGGTATATTCATATTATATTCTAGAAACTAAAAACAGTTCAATATGCCTGAAGCACAGAGAGCTCCTTAGATAGGACCTGGTTCATACAAATACATTGAATGACATAGCCATCAACCTTACCCTCGAGGAGGTTAAATCTATGTGGGCACATAAAACTAAACTGTGAATCAATGAAGGATTAACTAAAGAGAAAAGAAATGTTCAAAGAAGATCAAATCAGTGGGAGAAAGAGACCTCACTCTGCTGCCTTCTCTATTTGGTTTTGTGAAAATGAAAAGTGGGATACCTATAATGATTCAAGCTAGTTAGAAGAGGTTTAACAGCTGTCTAAGTATGCTCTCTGGTTCTCTTGCAAAAGGAAGATGTAAATCAAAAGTGCACAAGGAAATACGAGTGAATGTCAGTATTTGACTGAGGGTAGGAGCATGTGGTAAAGAAGCCACATGGCAAAAGCATCAGGTAACCTAGGAGAGGGCAGAAGTTGGTCAAGAATTTAGTGAGTCAATACATATGGCCCTTTGATCTGAGTGGGAGTTCAGTAAGTGGACCAGAAAATTGCAACAGGAGGCATACATAGTAAAGAGGATACCGTTACTATTCTTTAGGGAAATTCTAAGATCTAGCCATAAAACTATTGCGGAAAAGTAGGCCCTGAACTACCTTTGAAACATCAAATCCCTTATAATCCCATACAAATTGTAGACAGAAACTCTAGATGCTTCCACCAGCAGAAAAGAGGCAAATTAAGACTAAGGCACTCACATTAATTTTAATGCACTATTCACTGCAGTGGTCAATCCTCACAAGGCTTATATGTCACCCACAAATAGGTCATTTTCATAAGAGGATTATTAGACACTTAAGTTAGTGAAGAGGTTGGAGACTTTATCCTCTTTTGCTGTTGTCGACTTACTGCTCTTTTTGTGGTAGTGAGGATCGTATCACTCTAAGGTACCTATAGGAAGGTCTGCCAGCAACAGGATGCAGTTTTTTCCAGTGTACAGTTTAGATGTGTGTGTGTGTGTGTGTGTGTGTGTGTGTGTGTGTGTGTCTTAGAAGAAAAAAAAACAAAGGTGAGGAAGGAAAAAAGTGAAGAGAATGAAATGAGTCAGATATATATGTAAATAAAGAGAAAGAACATGCAATAAAAAAATGAAAGAAGACAAAACAGAGCAACAAAAGTATAAGGTGGAAAGTGATGAAATAATTGGTTAGGTGAGTTACACAAGACTATCATTTATATAAATGTTTATATATAAAAACAAAATTACATGTTGTTTCAGGGATACCACATTTACAAGTAGTTTTTTAAAAAACCTACTGGAAAGATTGCATCAAGTTCATAAAATGATTCCTCCGTTAGGGGTGTAGGGTGAAGAATGGGAATAATTAGGTGAAGAAAAGAAAGCCAACTTTATCTCTGATTTAAATCCAAAGCAAAATGTGAAAACAGCTTCATTCGTAAATTCCAGGTGGGTACATTGGTGTTTGCTATATTATTCTCCATAGTTTTATGGTGTGTGTGTTCAACTTTTTAAAATAGAAAAAGAAGAGGGAGAAATGGAAAGGGTTTTGATAACAAGTATAAAAAGCATCAAGGTACATGGTCTATCAGCTCATTACCAGTCAAGGGAGACAAGCTAGTATTAATGTCACAGCATCCTGAGAGTGACTAGAGGGCAGTTTCTCTCTAGGATAAAGATAATTATCTTTGGTGTTTCTTCTAGTCCCAATATGGTTTTCTGATACCCGCTCCAAGAACCACTCTGGCTGCTCCGTGATCATTCTCTGTGGCTCAGCTTTGTTTACTTTCTGGGATGCTGATTAGCTGATGTGTTTTTTGTCAACTGAAATTTACAGACACATTACCATGTTTGACAGGCACTGTGAGCTACAGTACAAGAATTTCCTGAGGAGAAAAGAGCAGCGGGCACTACTAGATGCCTTTAGTCCTTTCCAGCCTAGGTGGTGTTTCCTAGCTCTATTAATGGCATCGGTGTGAAATGTTAAAAATCTTTCACTAAAATTCTTCTTCATCAGGTCCCTGTATTTCGAAAAGGCAAATTTTCTTTTAAGCCAATATATAATGGTATAATAGATACTTGTAACACAGATTCTTACTAATAGGCTATGTTTACCAAGCAAGAAAAGCTTTTTGTATCTTAGGACAGGGAGCAGGATTCAAACTTCCAGCTAACAGGTTACCCAGGCTCTGAATAATTGCAGAGCTAGGAAAAGAGAAACTGAGGTGCTGTGAAAGACAAGTGAATAGAAGCAAGTACACAGAAAAAAAAAGAAAAAAAGATTGATTTGTGTATTATATTGTTCAGGAATTATAGTAGCTCGAAGGAATGGACAAGTTAATGAATTTCTTGAGGTTACATACCGAGGTTAATAGCAGATAGAATCAATGGATTACCCTACATCTGAAGGGGAAGAAACAATGACATGTAGAGCGATTTTTAGATATCATTCAGGCACAAAGTGAGCCTTGAACACAAAATCTAGATATACTGAGAAAGTTTCACTGAAGATTAGAGGTGAAGTGGAATTCTGTGATTTAAAAAGTACATACGATTTTTTTGTCTATTTTCCTAATATAAGTCATGTCAATACACACTATCAGTCTGCTAACCCCGTTTTACCAGAAATAAAACTAGGTAAAACATGTCTGAGGGTCACAAAGCAATGAAGATTATAAATTACCACTTCTAGGCCTGTTGCTTAGCTACCAAACCAGACTGTCTTCTTACCCCGTAACTGCCTGCAGCATTATTTGCAGTTGTTTAAATATATTTGAGCAAATTCTGAGGTAGAGACTAAGAAGTTATTATATGAACTCAATTAAATGAAAGAAAAATTCTTGAATGTTTAAGATAAAAATCTATGGCCTGAGCTAGAGTCTGAAAGTATTAAAAGGGTAAACTGCAGCTTTGGAGTATTTCTGGTCCCTGGTAGAAATTTCAGTAGTAGAACTAGAAGCAAGGGGACAATTGATCACTCACCTGAAAGCAACTGCCAGACAGCACTTTCTTTGGTGGTTTTGTGCTAAAGAAGAGACTGGTTTGTTTCCAGTCTAATGGGAATTGACAGTTAAGCTGCCAATCTTCTAACCTTGTTATAGACATATGCTATATACATATGTTATGACCATGTACATTTATCCATGTGTATATACACACACAAAGAAATACCACTCCCAAAAATATTTATGTAGATAGAGATTTATTAAGGAGACATTGGTACTTTGTTTGAGATGGTAAGAGCTAAATATTATATAACCATGGTACAATTTCTCTTATTACTAAATGAGTCAAAAAAGAAAAAGAAAAAATAAGCACAATGAAATCAAAACAAAAAACTGAAGTTCTAGCAGATGCTTCTCCTGTGTGATTTTTTTTTCCTAAAGAGGATGAAATGCAGATGCAAATGAAAAGTGAAAGTTTAAATGTGTTTTGTATAAATGTGAGGAGTAAACATGTTGAGTGGCTGAATTAGTTGCATATGTGTTGAGAGAAGTGTGATATTTGAAGAGCTAAAATTGGAGGTGAGCAATGACAATGACCAAGAAATAAATTGTCTAGGTGTTAGTTTCAATACAGGAGATGAGAAACAAATAGGGACTGGAGAGAAGATAGGGAAACATTTTGATCAAGTTAGGTTTGGTAGGGGTTTGAGAATATATGAAGAGAGGAAAATAGGCTGAGTACAGGATTAAGGGAAAAGAAGAGTGAGAAGCTCATACTCACATACTATAAGCTAGGGGTCCCTAACCTCCAGAGCCGAGGACCAGGAACTGGGCCGTACAGCAGGAGGTGAGTAGCAGGCAGGCAAGCCAGCAAAGCTTCATCTGTATTTGCAGTTGCTCCTCAGCGCTAGCATCACCGCCTCAGCTCCACCTCAGATCATTAGGCATTAGATTCTCATAGGAGCACCAGTCCCGGGTGCCAAAAAGGGTGCCAACCACGGCTATACGTAACCACATAAATATAATTTCAAGTTAATTTGCAAAGGTGATATTAATATGCAGTTAAAAGGATAGATGAAAGTAGCAGAATAAATGAGGAAGAAGTAAGCTATTTGGTAACTAAGAGAGATCTAAATGTTTATATCATGACAACTTAGTTATCCAAAGTGGTGTCCCAGGATGATGGAGGGTAAATCTTCCAAGTAAGAGAATATCTAAAATAACCCCTTAAATCCCATTATGAAATAAAGTAATCATTTTGTTGAAAATCTCACTGAGATATACGACACTCCTCCCTGCTCAAATAAATATGCAGAATAGTATTTATCCTTTTTTTGGTAACATAGAATCTATATTGTGAGCATCGTGCTGTTGTTCTGGATGTCTCCAAGCCACTGAGAACTTCTGATTTCAGACTGGAGTCACTGAATTCCTCCATCCTACTGGTCTATTCCAGTTGCCAGTTCTTAACATCTCTTCCCTATGTGGCAAGTCCAATGGTGTGGAAGGTAGCCTCTATGCTAAATGACCTCAGACTCTGCTGCTCCAGTTACTTATTCAGTTTCTTCCTTTGTCCCTGGGCCAGCTTCCCAAGCATCTTTTGCTCACTTTCTGGTTGTAAACTAACATAAAGATTGACAGAGGGGAAATTTGTTTTAGTCATTTTATGTTATATTGACTCACAAAGAGAAATGTGGTTCTACTCTGCTCAGTAGCAAAATGTGAGGTTCATGCATGAGCTGTATTCTTATTTAGAGATATTTTATGTTAAATTTTGGATAGTGAATATTATATACCACTTGATAGTTAAGGGGGTGGGTTGCCTTGGTATTATCACCTTGTATTCTCTCATTTCTGATTTTTCCCTTACACCATCCTTATTCAGACTGTCCACACTCAGCCTTGATCATTTTCCAATTTTTACATTGTTACTTCTGGGCTGGAGCAAGAGCTCCAGAGAAGCCCTGCTCTGTTATCCATTCCAAAGTAGGATATACATAAAATTAGAACTTTTGGAAAACATGTCACTATCTTAAACAACAAAATCTTCCACAACTCCTACTTCTTAGCCATCTCTCTTTCTTTCAGAAAGGAGACAGGAGAGATTAGATGAAATGAGGCAAAGCATTTCCTCCCTTAAGAATCTGCTTGCTCAGTAACTTAAGGTTTTGCTACTACACGTAATATCCCCTTTGATTTAAATGTCTTAGGATAGATACAGCCAGGATTTCTTAGGATAGATACTGAATGTGAATATGCACCCAAGCTTAATACGAATGACCTGCATGCCTCAAAGGGTGTTTGTTATACCTCCCTCTGAAATTGTTAGATATAGATAAATGACCCTTCTTATTTCAGAGGGAGAGTTTCAGGTTTGTCTTTGGGCTTTGTTTTGCTTTTGTCTTATTTAAAAGGGATGTATCCTGTACTCAGCAGTCAAAAAAGTTTCTTCATTACTTAGAAGTGTCTGTATGTAATGACAAAGAATCAGAGACAAAGAGAGTGAAAAGTATTAATGCCTTAAGAACTAGGCATGAGAATCTGAAAGTCCCTCCAAAAAACAAAATCAAACAAACTAAAAACCCATAAAATTCAAGAAGAAGGCAGCATGAGTGAGCAAAGAGAAGGCAAGATAACTAAAAAAGCAAGAATGAAATACTGAGCTAGACTCAAGCTAAAGAAAGGTATGCTACTCATTCCTAAAGAAGGAGCTGGTTGGCAGTCAAAGTCCAAACTGTCCTTATGTGATATGTTCGTTTCTCAAATGACTGATAACAAGAGAACTCCAACTGCAACTTTCTGAGGTCGCTCTTCCTGTAGTTTATTTTTTAAATAGCTCAAGCCTCCATTCTTCATAATCCTGTGAGAATTTTACATGTTTCACACACTTCTGAGAGTTATTAGAGTCGAATGCTTTCATGGTCACCTCTTATCTTGCTTCATAACAAAATCAACTAAAATCAGATATTACACATCTGTGTTTTTAAAGTCCTTCAACCAACTTCTATTCTTCCCTTCCTGCCACCATGGAAATTTCTCATTGGAAAACCTTTCCTCTCAAAGCTTAGCTGTCTAACACATTGGGGCATCACTCACCATAAGAATCTTTAAACCTCGCATTTTATAGTGTCCTGAACCTCTACCTCCCAGGCTACCTGAGTAAATTCTAGATCCCTTGTTATGCAAAGTTATTCAGCACTCAGCTGTTCCCTCCCTTTCACAATTATGACTGCACATTGGAATCACCTGAGAGGCTTATAGCACACCAACATCCAGGCCCCAACCTATACCAAATGAAGTGTTGGTGGGTGAGGCTAGAATATCATTTTATTTTAGAAACTCCCCCGGTGATTCTAATGTACAGCTAGAGCTGAAAACTTTTCTAGGCCAGTGCTTCCGAAATTTTACTGTGCATGAAAATCATGGTGGGGGGCGGGGGGACTCTTGTTAAAATGAAGGTTCTAATTCAGTAAACCTTAGGTAGTAGGGCTCATGACTCTGCATTCTAATAAGCACCCAGTACCACACTTTAAGCACGATTCTAAACCATCGATCTCCAAACCTACTGCATACTGGAATCACCTGGGGAGATTTAAAAACTGATGCCTGGGGAGATTTAAAAACTGGGGAGATTTAAAAACTGATGCCTGGGTCCTAACCCCAGAAATAAAAATTTTAAAAGTTTTAAAAATTTTAAGTGCTTCCAAATCTGTTTTAGACCATGAATGCAGGAAGAGTGAGTTTGTCATATCTATCATCTCTTCCATTTCCAAATCAAAAGCCATCTCTCCAATATGAATCTGGCTGCTCCCCTAGTATTCAAAAGCTTCTATAGTTGGCACTTATTTTAAACAGCATTTTTCCATCCCAATTAAAGGATGTTATATGTGTGTCTAAGACATTGACTTAGTAAGTCAATATTAGTTATTGTCAACTAATACTTTTATTTCCAAAGACCCAATACAGTAATGGCTTTAAGTATTATCTTTAGCAGATATTTCTAAACCCAGGTAGACTCTTTCACTCATCAAATCTCAATAATAAGACCAATAAGAAATTGCTCCATAATTGGCACCCCGACATGGGCTCTTTATAAAATTAATACTTAAACAAGGATGTCAAGGTCTTAACCTGGGGGTAGCCAATGAGCTATTCATTGCATGGGAGTCCCACGTATGTAAAGCTAACCACTAGTGAGTCTATATAGATAATCTTTGGTTGACTACAGCATGAGCTTTATAGACTGACATTTTTGTGTTCAAATTCTCTATTCAAAATATTACCTGTGTGACCTTGGACAGGTTTACTAACTTCTGAGTTCAATTTTTCCTATCTATAAGAATTAAGCCTGCATTATATACAAACACTATATACATATATAGTACACATAATACATATCTAAAGAGAATTTAAAGAGAAATATATATATTAAGTCACTGCCTGTCCATAACACTGTGCTTAATAAAAATTAGCATCCTTTCTTTGCATATTATACTGTAGGCAGTTTGCAATGAAAGCTGGCAAGCCAGATTTTTAAAAACATCAGTACTTTCATAGCTTGATTTTATACCTATTTCTAATTCAAAGGAACACTATAAAGCAGAGCAGTATACTAGATGTTATAGAGAACTCTGAGGGCAGTAGATATGTTTTCTGTATTTGAAAAGCATATCACTTACTGTCATGCAGGATAAACATAAATATATACACACTAAAACACACAGCTAGTTTCAGCTGTGCAAAGAATCAAACCTAAGGACTGTACTGTTGCTGAGAGACCAAGCCCTGGGGCCATCTATCTGTGAAAGCTGCATAAAAATGATGAGTTTGTACAAAGTTTTTAGGGTACAAAGGAAGAGTCTTGGTGTGACAGAAAAGGGAAAGAGGTCAGGTGAATAAAGGTGACTACTATTTAAGCAGTGTCATTGGCAGGGTTTGCTGGCAATATACTTCCAGCAGGAAAATTTTACAGATCAGTATTTAATGACCTATATTTTTTAATGACTGAATATAAAATGAATTAGGTTTTAAAAACTTAAAATTCTAAGGTACTTTGGGATTCTCCTTTGTCTTTTCTGTCAATTCTGTAGTGTTATATACAAGAGACATAGTTCAAGAGATTTAAAGAGTATCCTATTACCTTGAAGATCTGTCTGATCTGCAATTGCCTTGCTGTTGTGTGCTTTTTCTGCAGAAACTCGAGATGTTTGAATAGTTTTCACTCCAGACTACTTTTAAGTCTTTTCCTAAAGTGAAATGTATGTTTGTCATGTGTATTTGGCAAGAAGGACAGGAAAGTAGATAGAGCTTTTATTGTACTTGATACTCTGACAATTTGAGTTTCATTCACCTATAATGAGATGGCTAAATTTCACTATAAATAGTAGTTGTACCATCCTCTGATCAACAGGCTCCATGCTCGTGTAACCAGATGGTATAAATGTACATGCCAAAAAGTCAGCAGACTCACTTCATATTAACAATGTTGAATTGATCAAATGCCCTTTAAGATTATGGGTAAATGGATGCTGTGATATGAGATAGCTGGGATAGCCAGCAGATTTTCCAGCACTACTCATCACTATTCTGAGCTCAGCTGTCTTTTTATCATTTTTCTATTCTTCTTCTTTTTAAAAAAATCATCTATCAAGGGCACATGAAAACAAGGATTATTGCAAAATCCAACTCTTTCACTACATTGTTGACTCTAAAGAGGTCAGGAATCACTCTTCTAACTTCTTATACGTGGAGCCTTAAAAAAGATGTGTCTGTACTAAAAAAGGCACAAGTCTTTTCAATTTGGGAGCACTCCAATATTCAAGTGCTATACATAGAACAACTAGATGGGTTGTCTATCATGCCTAAGTCCCTATGGATTCAATACCTGCTTCATTTTTATACTCAAGGTGTGGTGGTTTAATATTTAAGTTCCATGTAACCACACAATGAGTACACAACAACAAAATGCTATAAAATCTGCAATACTTGAACCCATCATTTAGCTGAGGTTGCAGGGCAAGAAACAAATCTGAAATCTAAGGAAATGTACTCCAAGGATAAATGAAAAGCAAGAACTTGCTAACCTGGGGTCGATGCTGCTGGACACACAAAATAACAATTCAGCTAAAATATTTAAAGAATTGCTACAGGCCGAGTGTGGGCTAGCCAGAAAATATAGAACTTCTGGGGGCTGCAGACATAAAGGGAACTTGTACCCACTCGCAGGCCCACTCCACACAGATCTTGCCAAATGTTCACACAAAAAGCTGGTGAGAGTACTAAGAAAGCCTCCCTTGAGATAAAGTGCTAGGGAGGGAATAGTATACCGGAAAAGCACAAAACCCCACTTGAATTCTTTTCTCCTAGGATCAAAGGCCTTAAAATGTTGAAGGGAAACAGAGTCTGATGAAAACTCATAGCTAAGGGATTGGTATAGGAAAAAACTCTCTAACCCTAGGGGAGGGGCAGGAGCAAGTGCTGGGCCTAAACCATTAAAGGACTCTCCAGGTGGGTAAGTGACAATATCATGAGAAGGTTCTACTCCCATGATCCGGGATACTGTACCTTCCTAAAACTCAATTTTAATTAGAACAACAGAGAATACTCCAACACACACACCCACGCACACACCCACACACACGCACACACCTATCATGATGCAACTAAAGCTAGTAACAAGAAAAAGGGACACTCTAAACACAAGGTAATGCTAAAAGATTTGACATTGGTTTTACACAAAAGGTACCCATAGCAACCACTTGACTGACTCCAACTCTCCCTATGCTAAAGACTTAGCAGAAGGAAAGGTGTTATAATATCTTTAGACATAAAAATCTTTTATTTCAGTCTTTGCTATCCTATACGAGATGTCTAAATGCCAACAAGAAGTTACGAGGCATCAAACAAAGCAAAGAAAAACGATACATGTCAAGAAACAAAGCAATAAATATACCCAATCTCAAATATGGTACAGATGTTGGAAACAACAGACTAGTAATTATAAATAACTATGATTAATATATAAAAGACTCATGTGGAAAAGGTAGACAACATGCAAAATCACGTGGTAATTTCAGTAGAGAAACTGAAGCCATAACAAAAAAAATTCAATGGAAATGCTAGAAATTAAAATATAACACAGATGAAGAATGGCTTCAATGGGATAAACAATAGACTTGACTGCAAAATAAGTGAAATTTAAGATAAGTCAGAAGAAATTAACCAAATGAAACAGAAAGGAGAAAATTGGTTAAAAAAAAATACACCATGGAACAATATCAAACAATCTAACATATGTGTAATAAAAATTCCAGAAGAAGCGAAAGGAACAAAATAGAAAAAAAATGTAATAAAACAATGGCTGAAAATTTTTCAAAAATAAATGACAGACATCAAACTACAGATCCAAGAAGCCTAGTGCTCTCCAAACAGAATAAATACAAAAACACACAAGAAAATAACTATACACATCATATTCGAACTGTTGAAAACTAAAGACAAAGAGACAGTTTTAAACACAGCTTGGGGGTCAGAGGGCAAATATATAATACAGTCACACACCACATAATGACATTGGGTCACTGAGCTGAAAACTTCCTATCACCTAGGACATCATAGCCACTGTAACGTTGTAGTATGATGCATTGCACACATAGTCTAAACAAAACTACTGTGTTGCTAATTGTATAAAAGTATAACACATACAATTATGTATAGTACATAACACTTGATAATGATAATAAATGATGATGTTACTGGTTCTTATACTTACCATACTATACTTTTTATATTTATTTTAGAGTGTATTCTTTCTACTTAAAAAAAGTTTGCTATAAAACAGTATGCTATGTTATGCCTGCAGCAGCCTTATATATATCATGTTTACCACATCTCTAGATTGCATCATTTTCTCTTGACTTGACTTAATCTTGTGTTGTTTTTGTATAGTGACATGCTATACAGTCTTGTAGCCTAGGAGCAATGGGCTATACTATATAGCCTAGGCATGTAGTAAGATATACCATCTTACTCTATGCACTCTATGATGTTCACACAACAATGAAATTGTCTAACAACTCATTTCTCAGAATGTATCCCTTCATTAAGTGGTAAAAATGACTGTATACAGAACAAAGATAATAATTACAGTGAATCTCAGCAAAAACAATATAAGGAAAATAATTGAGTGGCATCTTGAGAAAAACTGTTAACCCACTATATACCCAGTGAGATTTCTGTCAAAATAAAAGAGAAAGAAAATGTACTTCAGACAAATAAACTCAGAAAGAGTTCATGGCCAGCACTATACCTAATATTAAGAAAGTTCTTCATCTATGGCCATGTTACCCTGAACGTGCCCAATCTTGTCTGAAATCATAAAAAAGTAAACCATATATATATGTATACACATATATATGTATATATATATGTGTCTGTGTGTGTATATATATGCACACACACACACACACACTATAGACATATGTATGATATAATTTCCAGGAGCAAAAAGAAAATTTATAAAGTTGGCAAGTAAATTTTAGTACATTTACACATTGGCATACCATGTAGCCATTAAAATCAAATGTAGGAAAAAAATATTGATGTGGGAAGATGTTTCCACTATATTGCAATTTATAATATCACTATAAGGCATATATATAAACTAAATGGTTCCATGTTTGCCACAGGAAAAAAGTGTAATATCAGAAAAATAATTCAGAAATATACCCTAAAATTGTTAATAATTATTTTTCAATTTTCGGTTTTTTTCCTTTAAACCCTTTGTTTTCCAAGTTTTCTGAACTGTACATATATTACTTTTGTAATCAGAAAAAAAATGTTCTTGAAAATGAAGTTAGGCCATGAAAGAAAATAAAAGAAAGAAATAAAAGGAAGGAAGGAAGGAAGGAAGGAAGGAAGGAAGGAAGGAAGGAAGGAAGGAAGGAAGGAAGGAAGGAAGGAAGGAAGAAATGAAAAGAAAAGAAAAAAGAAAGAGGAAGGAAGCGTGAGAGAGGGAAGGAACAGTTTGGAGGTAGTAGTTCTTTGTATGTCTTTGTTTATATTTTAGGATGGGATATTTCATAAAATAAATAGGTCAAAGAGAAAGAGTAAATGCAGAAGCTGGTCAAAAATGCAAGAGAGAGAGGTTGTTTAGATTAGATTCAAAGAAGATGGAGATTAGGTGTCCTGGGCACAAGAAGTAAACCAGCCTTGAAGAAAAAAGAGACACATCTTTTGTTGAAAAAGGAAAAAACAGAAGATGAACAAAACTGCAAAGACAGTTTAGATAATGCATAAAAGCATAGTTTAGAAGAAAACAAAGTTGGAAAATTTCATAATAAACATACAATTTCCTTAATTAAGAGATAATTAATTGTGTGTTCTTACAGCTAAAGAATCAAAGATGAACTTGGCAGAAAAATAAGATTTGCATGGCCAAATGAGATAAATGTGAAAACATGTCAACTTAGATGAATAAAGGATTATTAAAAAAGTATGAGGCACCAATCACATTCAGAGAAACCCAGTAATACGGAGACCTACCAATGCAGTCATAAGACTTTCTCCAGAATGCCTTTGCAGTATGGTAACAGGAGCAGAATTGAGATTTTAAAATAAATTGCTTCTCTCAATTAATGCTTGCAAAACACTTTAAAGTCCATTGGTGAGTTATGCCATAGGAAAACAAATACTGTCTTTAATTGAGTATTTTATATTTTGGAAGAGCATGGAAATGAACTGTTTGGTGGAATTCTTGTATTCATTGTGTTATTCACCTTATCTTTAAAAAATTTTTTCTCATGTTTGTGAATGAGGCTCATCAGTATTAAAATGAGGTGTATCACCTATCTGAGACATATTTGAATTTGGGTGGGTTGACTAACTCTAGGTAGTGTCAGTAGAGCCGGCGTTTTGTATTCCACTATCGCGTCTTCATCTTTTAAATTCGAAACTTTCCCTTATCTATATATAGTTAGGGAAACAAGGCAGAAAAAAAAAAAACAAAAAACATTTCTTTCACATTACTTCAAAAGGCCTCTGATTAGTCTAAGAGCAGCTATATCAAGTGGCGATGTGCTACTTTGATTCTTCTGACTTCTACAATCACCATATTCAATCATGATAATGATTGAAAACTCCCACTAAGTTGAGCACAGAAAATCCCACAGGAGAACAGAGAAAAGTGAAGGCATCACAACCAGAGACCTGATAGTTAATGACAAAGGGCAACAGGACAGTTAGCTAATGGGACCAAAACATCACTTTTACCACTATTTTGCTACTATTGAAAACTTGCGTAGAGGTATGGGGCAACAGTGGACTTCCTAATTGTGAAC
>NW_011888782.1:33596915-33614216 GCF_000151845.1 Pteropus vampyrus | reverse complement strand
AAAAAACATTTCTTTCACATTACTTCAAAAGGCCTCTGATTAGTCTAAGAGCAGCTATATCAAGTGGCGATGTGCTACTTTGATTCTTCTGACTTCTACAATCACCATATTCAATCATGATAATGATTGAAAACTCCCACTAAGTTGAGCACAGAAAATCCCACAGGAGAACAGAGAAAAGTGAAGGCATCACAACCAGAGACCTGATAGTTAATGACAAAGGGCAACAGGACAGTTAGCTAATGGGACCAAAACATCACTTTTACCACTATTTTGCTACTATTGAAAACTTGCGTAGAGGTATGGGGCAACAGTGGACTTCCTAATTGTGAACTGCAAGATGGGGCAGACTAACTTCACATAGTTACTGACATAACATTGGCTAAATGGCCAGACTTCCCCATACAAGAACCTTCCCGATAAAAGATAGACTTTACCAGGTACAGCATAGAGGGGCCGGCCTCGATTTGTACTGCCTGAGAACTGAGCTCTCCCAAGATGAGTGGGGGGAAAAGCAGAACCAGGCATGCTCAGTTCCATCCCTCCCTCAAATCAACCAATAAGACGACGTCTTTTCTCCTTCAGCCAATGAGGTGGGTAGAGGATAACAAGCGTGTTAAGAGAAAAGCCTTCCTCAGGGAAACTGGAGGAGCAAAGAATAAGAATTCCTCCCAACAGAGTTTCTCAGCCTTGCCTCAGGCTGACATCAACGCTACCTTTAAGAGACCATTTGAAAGGAGACGGGTCCCTCTGGGCTGATCTTTGAGATCATACCATGCACTTACTACAGAAGCCTCCAGTTTCTACTCCAAGCAGCATTTCATAGTGAAAGGAGAAAGGGTGCTCTTATTTTCTAACTGCTCGCTCCTTTAGGGTGCCCGAGACCTTTGACACTTTAAGCATCAAAGTAAAATGGATTGAGACTTCTCATTGCAAGTAAGGTAAAATCCAATAGTCAAAAAGTAATTGTAATTTTTATTTTATTGAAGTAATGTATGCAGAGTTTCAAGGCTTACAATGTAAACAAGAGTCCTCTGCCTCCAAACTATCATGCTTACCAAGGACAGTAACTTTCCACATTGTGGCTCTTTTTTCTGGCACTTAACTTCATATTGAAATATAACTCTAATCTCTTATGCCTTGATTCACCAATTTAAACATTAGTTTTTAGCTTCCTCATACCTGAAGACATTAGCAGTCTTACCCAGCTTTCCCCATCCCACAAAATTAAAAATAACTTTGTATTAAGTCGGTATTTAGTATCTACATAAATATTTTTTACATATACTTTATACTATTACATTTTCTTAATCACATTTTCTTACATTTTCTTCATTCCATTTCTTCCTGAAGTTAACAATTTATTCACTTTTTTATAATTTTATTTATTTTTATTATTATTATCCATTGTTTTTCTCATAGCTTCTAACAGACTATGGTTTCACTTTTCCATATAGTCAGACCTTTTTTTTTTTTTTTAACTGTCAGTTCTCCTGAAGTTACTCTGGTCTCTCTTGCTGCTCTCTGGGCTTGTTGCACAGCTCTCTTCCTGGCATTTGCATTTGCCATAATCTTGGGAACTGCTTTCATTTCTTTCTAGTGTTGGATCTCCTTTTCAGATTCCATGTCATCTTTTTCTTGAACTAACCCTTGATTTTAGAGTAACTAAAAATTTTAGAGTAACTACCTAAAAATTAGAGAATGAGAGGTAAAAGCATTTAGATTTTACATGTTTGAAAGTGGCATTATGCTGTTCTAACAATTTCTTTATAATTTGTCTACAGATAGAGTATGGTGTTGAAAATCATTTTCAGCTGAGTTTTTAAGGCATTCTTCCTTCGGATGGCTATTGAAAAATCTGCTGTCATTCTTAATCCTAATAATTTATATGTAACCTGTTTTGTTTTCTTCTGTGGCAAATTTTGGGATTTTCCTCATTATCCTGGTGGTCTGAATTTCATGAGGAAGTACCTCGGTTTGGATCTATCTTTTTTTTTTTTTTTTTTAATTAATTGTCCCGGTCCCTCAGAAGTCACTTTCAAGCTAGATTCATATTCTTCATTAATGAAAATTTTTTGTATTATTTCATTAATAATTTTCCTTCTCATTTTCTCTATATTATCTTTCTGGATCATCTATTATTCAAATATTAAAATTATTAAACCAATCTTTGATTTTTCACATCTTTTCTCACCTTTTACCTTTTTATTCTATTTTCTGAGATATTTCTTTGACTTTATCTTCCAACCAGTATTTTGATGTTTTTTTCTTTATTTCAGGTATCATGCTTTATTTTCTAATAATTTATTCTTAATTTGCCATAATTTAAATTTTTAGCATCTAGTTTTAATTTTATGATAATAGCATCATTTCCTCTCTGAGGGTATGAATCATAGTTTTTTAAAGTTATCCTCTGATTCCTAGATTGCTTATATTTTTGTCAAGTTCCTTTTTTGTTTGTTTTGCTCTTTTTTTCTTGGTTTTGCTTTTTTCCCCCCAATTTGAAGGTGATTCTTCGTGGCTTATTCATATTTAAAAGTGATGTACTCTAAGACTTATTGGAAACTTCACGAGTGGGTGAGGTTTGTTAAGAGTATACACACTCTTCTGTGGGGATTGGGTGGCCCACTAGCCTTTCTGCTAGATCATTAAAAATTTCAATATCTATGGTTATTTTCTCTGTGACTTTTCACTTTCCTCAGAGAAGGATCTTCCAAATTCTTGCCTCAGGGAGGTGACTGCTGATTTTCTGGGATTTGAGCAGGAAATGAAGGGAGGGGTATGTTCTCATCATTCATTGTATACAATTTCACTTAATCTATTCTGCTTTGAATTAGCCAATTTACCCACATCCATCTTTGTGCCTGATAACCACAATTCTAAAATACTTATAATTAAATTTCTTCTGAAACCAAACCCTTAAATTTCCTCTGGAGGTGGCAGGAGAATGGGCACATGCTACATGAAGTAAGAGTGGGGACTAGATTTCTTTCTAATCCTAATTTATATTTTAAACCAATTCGTTTGTTTTTAGTCCCCTTCTTAATACTTGTCTTAGTTCATTCAGGATACTATAACAAAATAACATAGACTAGGTGACTTATAAACAGCAGAAATTTGCTGCTCACAGTTCAGAAGCCTGAAAGTCCAAGGTCAGCTTGCTAGCATGGTCAGGTTCTGGTGGGGGCTTTCTTCCAGGTTGCAGGTTGCAGACTTCTCATATAGCCTCACATGGTGGAAAGAGCAATGGAGTTACCTAAGGCCTTTTTTTATAAGGGCACTAATTCCATTCATGAGGGCTTCTCCCTCCTGCCCTAAACACCTCCCAAAGGCCTTATTTCCTAATACCATCACCTTGGGGGTTAAAATTTCAACAAATGAATTTGGAGGGGTGGGGTAGGGGAGACACAAACATTCAGACCATGACACTCCTCCTTCTGATTAACTGATGTCTTTAATGTCTGAGCCTTTCCACAGTTTGACAAATGCATAAGTTTGCACTTTGTTCTCTCCCTCTGCTTGCTTTTAAGATTCATCTTCCCTTGTCCTCTTACATGTTTCTTCCATCCACTTGTCACATTTCTACCAATTTTTACCTTTCTTGTCCATTGCTGTTTCTCTCCCATTCTCATTGTCATGTATTATATAAATTAATACCTGTTTTATTCCTTACTGTAATTTTGCTGTAATTTGGGAGGCAGCAGAGATGAACACATTTGTTCAATCAGCCATGTTTACCTGACAGGTTTCAGTGAATTTTAAAGTGACTTTACTGTGCTAGGCATGACATACCAAGCAGTAAAGGATTTTGTTTCTGCCCTGAAAATCTTAAGAATTAAATATGCTCTTTGAGATAATAGTTCAGGAGTACAAATGAATGCTATAGACAAGAAGTCATATGATTGTTTAGATGAAGTATCAAGTGATATGTGACCTTGATGTAAAAGAGTCAATAGGCTCTCGGTCGAGGAAGGAAGGAGGCTGTGTCTCAGGCCCAGGAACTGAAGAACTATGTGTCTGAAAGATTGCACCATGTTGTAATGGAATAAGAGCTCCGAATTCCAGTACATGTTTCACACTGATGGTTGAAGTCTATTTGATCTACTGATCTATTCCTAAAGTTCCTTCTCCTACCCATAAGCATATATAACTCCTAAAATGATTTAATTGATTTGCTGTAATATTATAGTTTAAATTTTTATACAGACAGCATCTGAAATTATAATAATTTTTAGCTAGTCCCTGCCTATTTTCATCTCTAAAATGTTTTGTTGAAACTTACTCATCCAGCCCTATAGTCTCTTAATTTTTCTTTAATCTTCTAAGAAATAAAGTAAGATAATAGGTATATTTCTTGATGTCTTTCCCCCCATTCTTCCTAAGTCCCAGTAAAAATTACATATATACACTGCATTCTTATCTGACATATATTTATAGATATCTCTCTTTAAACCAAGAAGGAGATACTTATAGCTATGTTTGAAGAGGTAAAAGGTCCAGAAGTTGTTACTGTTTCATTTTACAAAATCAAAACATGTACAAACCCTGTCATAGCTTCAAGTTTTAAAGTTTTAGGGCTTTACAGAAACTTTCAGAATTTCAATCACAGCTTTCTAAAATTTTACAACACTGCCAAGTTAAACAGCAACAGTTTGTGAGATTTATCTGTAGAACACGTGGCTGATGACCTTTAAGGCAACTTGCCTCATATGTCAACTAGAAAAAGACATGAGCTATAACTAATGAGATTAGTTGCTTTTCTTATTTTTGCCCATTTATGTTAACTCAATATCTGGTATAATAAATGTAGTATAAGGTCATAGAGGTGTTTTTAAGGGTAGTTTTTCTCTAAAAGATGGCATTTTTTGAAACTAATTATTAAGAAAATTAGAGTTTTTGGCATTTTGATCTAAAATATGTCAATGTTTCTTGAAGTAATTGGGTTGAATTTTTCTACAAATGTGTATATTGGCTTATGTTAATCTTGGCTGAACAAACTGTTACCATGAGATTGCATTTAAAACAACTGGTGAGAATTGTGGAAAACACATTTCAACCACTAATAACTTGCCTCCATATTACACATCTCTTTGAACAGCTCAGAAGAGTTTATAAGACATTTATTTAAAATGTCTTATAAACATTTATTTATTAAAAATAAATGTCTAATAATATCTTACTAATACCAGACATTACTTTTATTACAAACAACTTTTTTTTCCCATAAGGAATGATTATCAATAAAATGTTACAGATAAGAAAACTGAACTATTTATGCAGGTTTTATTCACCAGTAAGAGAGCTTTGTCCTAAAACAAGTAGCAACAATGCTTACATTAGGTTTTATATGATCCATAGTTCTCACCAAAAGTAGAATAATGTCTAGGTTAACAATAATCTACAGCATAAAAACATGAAAGAGTTCTGGTACTCTAGGGTATTTAGTGCAATATTTTCTGACTTTAGTTATACAAGCCTGAGGTTAAATGTTGGTCTATTACCTCTAAACTGTTTAACATGAGGCAAATTTCTTCACATCTCAGGTTGTTGATATAAGTAAAGGCACCAGATCATGGCAGATAACAAATGGAGACTATTATTAACTTATACAACAAGGTAGAAGTTAATGCATCAAGACTTGCTGGTTCCTGGTCAAAAATGCATCTGAAGGAGATGCATTTAGGTGGAAATTTTGACAGACCTCTTCAGGAGAAATCTGGTCTATTCCTTTTGGTTCTGTATTCTAGACAATACTTTGTACTTTTGTCTAATAACCTAAGAATTTTTTTTGTTTTCTTTTTCTCTGTATAAAAAAATTGTTGTCTTCATTGTTGCTAAAACTACAAAACTAACAATAAATCATAACACACCTTCATATATTATTCTGGATAACAAGTTTTTCTGCATTTTTGAGGTTATGCGTTATGTTTAAAATGTTATGTATTTGGGGTAGAAGCATTTTAAAGCCATATTACATGCTTTCCTGGGTTAAATAGACTATCTGAAATATCATTTAAAGTATTTTTAATGACCCATGTTCTTTATTGTTAGCAACTATTGAATCATGCTCTATTCCTTATTTAAATAAACAATTATTGAATACCTCGATGAAAATAAAATTTATTTTCTTGATGAACCTACACTATAGTATGAGAGAGAGAGAGACAAGAGAATTAAAAGCTATAGAGCAACTTTACAATAACTGTGCTATAAATAACCACAAGGTACCGTAGGGGCTCAGAAATGGAGCACCTTAATTCAAAGCAGAAATGCGTGCTTTAGGATAAGAACTGGGAATGGTTCTATTTTTAAAAATAAAGAGAAGTTAGCTAACTAAAGAAGAGGGAAGGGTATAGGGAATTTTAGGAACTCAAAGGAGGGTTTGGCACTATAACGAGGTGCAGGTGGTAAAATTGCAAAATAGTTAATGATGGAGAGGTAGGCATTGATGAGATAATGAAGAATTTTGAATGCCAGGCTTAAGAGTTTGACATTTATCATGAAAGCTATTAGGAGTCATTGGAGACTTTAAGGAGACTTAGATGATCAGACTCATATTTTGGAAGGATTATTCCAGCAAAAATGTGAAGAATATATAGCAGGAAAATGAAACTAGTGATAAAAAGGCAAATTAAGGGCCTAGGGCAGGATTCCTGGAGGTGCAGGTTCTGACAGCTCTGGAAGTGCTGGGGTGACTGGGGATATAAAAAGAAAGAGGTAAATACAGGAATGAATAAGAAAACTGATCTGGTCTCAGCAATTACAGAGTAAAAAGTATTGGGCATATTCTCCACTGTAAATACCTATTAAACTAGAGAAATATATGAAGGAATTGCAATTTTTTTTTTCTAGCATTGGATGAAAGAGAGAAGAGTTGTGATCTACAGAGAAAGGCGATAGATGATATAAGCTTACAATCACCAGGTTTCTGGCTGACGACATATTCCAAGCTATAACACAGATTAGTAGAGCCCACATACAGAGAAGTGATCTTGCTGGTGAGAAGAGAGATTAACATTCACAGATTCTGAAGTGACTGGAATTAGTTAGAATACCAGAGAGCAGGGATCTATGTAGAAATAGAGCTGCAAAATTTTGCATCAGGCTTTCCTTCAGTTGGCTGTATTCTAAGCTGTACAGCACAAGGAAAGAGTAAATTATGCCTAGCAAAGAACAAGTACTGGGAACCTATGAATTGAATACAGATGTCAAAATTACACAATGCTGGGAGAGGCTGCAATCAAACCCAATAGAAGTAGTGAGAATTTGCTGAACACTGGACATTTTGAGGTCTCAGAAAGGCTATGCTTAGGACTGGGGCTTTTTTTTTTTTTTTATCTTAAGGTAAAGATTACTCTAGATTCATCCTAATAAAACCTAAAAAAAAAAAAAGTCTAAATATTTAGCAAGTAAAGTTACCAGTAAATTAACTCACCTCTCACAGGGTCAACACTCTTTAAAGAAAGACAACATAATCCAGATTCTCTACAATGTATCTTCCACAACATCAAGCATGTAATCAGAAATTATAATACATACAAAGCAACAGGAAAATATGACACATAACTCCTACTCACCTAAAAAACAAACAAACAAAAAAAGGAGCAGACACAGAATAAGAGATTATAAAGATGTTTGAATGACCAAACAAGGATTTTATTTTTTAGTATTTATTTTATTTTATTTTTCCCCCCTCTTTGGAGGACAAGGAGAAAGTAATCAGAAAGAGCATCACTTGAAATTCAAGATTCAGATGTAGAGCAGACCTGGGAAACAGTGAAATAAAACAGATAAGACTGATACCAAGTCAGTCCCTCACAATGGGCTGCTGAAAAGCAGTGAAGTAATAATGGCATAGGAATACTGAATGGATGATGTCAGGCACTGAGGAAGAAAGGAAGCCAGTGAGCCAGGTATCAAAGCTTTGCATGATTATTAGATAGTCAGAAATTCATCAGTTGAGAGTGACCAGAGACTTTTTTTCATTCTTTGCCCATAGTTTACATTCACAATTCTTACTTCTCACAGCTGCCAATGTCTTTGAATGTAGAAACACCTCTCACCTCTCCTAATGTGTTTCTTCTAACCTACAAGACGGTTAAAAGCCAGACAGCAAAGCTTATTAAAATCATAGGTTATATTAAGCTTAGTCAAATTATGTGCCACATAAGAGCAAACTGGTTTTGAGAGAGCACCTGAGAAGACCTTCTACAAATGGGAGCAAGAACTTTTGTTCACATGATCTATTTTGGTTTTATTTTTGGTTTCAAGCTATGGTCTAGGTGGGTGAGGTTGCTGGTTAACTAAATTCCAGATAAGTAAGGTGTTATTGTATATAAGCAGCATAATAAAATATTATATGTCATTTATTAAATCTCCTTTAACCTTTGGTAAATTATAAATAAGTAATAGTAAGTAAAAATCTTTCCATTCTGATGTCTTCTTTTTAGCCTATATATTTGTTCATCATTTGGAAGATAAATTAAAGATAATTTAATGAGCCAAGATCTAAATTCAAACAAAATTAAGTTCTTTTGGGCAACTACTGACAACATCATTGAATCTTTGGGGTGAGCCTGAAGCTATTCTTTACAATGGATTGAAAATGGTGATATCATAATTTATAAGGAGAGACTGGATTCATAATGAGGCCTGAGAAGGATCGGAAGAGATTTACTAAACTTTAGGGCCACATATCTTGTGGTAATTTTGAGAAATTCTAACTATATTCTAATTTTCCACAAGTATTATCTTTATCCATAACACTATCATCAGGTCGCTTTAAGCTATATAATAATGATGCAGTACAGGGCAAATTCCCCCGAGTTGGGGGAGATCAAGCCCTGCACCAAGAGAAGAGGGTACTTTGGTGGAGAGTGTAGAAAGAATTCAATACACACGCCAACATTAAAGTCAAAAGGAAAGTTTATTAGAGAACAGATAACATTCCACAGAGTGTGGTCTCCTCTCAGAGGCAGAGAGAGAGACAGTGAGAGGGACGGTGATAATAGACAGACTAATACAGCGAGAAAGAGAGAGTCAAGGTACTGAGAGGGAAGGTGATAGGGCCCTGGAAAGGCAGTGAGTAGAGCTGAATGTTCAAGGAATTTGGTTTATATATCATTCTTTAGTTCCTGTGAGTTATAGTTTAAGACTTTATTTACCCTATTTCCTTTGATGTGGACATACAGTGAGGAAGGAGAAGAGTATGTAGCTTAAAACTTAAGAATATGTAAAGTGAAAGGCCGGCTGGCAGTTCTCAGCCTTTGATCTATAGGTTCCCCATGGCTTTAGCCATGGAGAATGACTCTATTGGTTCCTGTTTCCCCTTCACAGGTGTGGGAAATGGGTTGTTAGCAATCTTAGCAGAAATCTTCCTTTGTTCTGAAGGTGCCCTCCTGGCCTGGCTGCAAGGTTAATCAGCATATTGCAGTCTCTGATTGTGGTTTGATAAACATTTTAATTCTCTTGCCCACTCCCTACATTAATAATGTCTTTGGGAAAGCTTATAGGAGACATATTTCTGTGATATTTGGATTTTATGTAATAAACGTGTTACTCTTGTGCGTGATAAAAATAGGAGGTGAAAACTACTATATATACATATGCAGAATTTGCTAGGTGTTTGAATTACGTTGGAATAAAATTAAAGTTCTACTAATCCAGAAAGTGTGTAACAAACCAATTTTTAAATCAAATCATTTTTGCCTAGCTTTGGCTAGCTCTTAACTACTGTGTGGGCACCAGCAAATCAATCAGAATGGTTGCTACATTTTTTGACATATTAAAATACCTTAAAATTAAGAAGATATTGGAGTATCTTAAAAATAAATTAAAAAAAAAAAAAAAAGACATTCAAAAAGACCAACCTTGACCTGAGGAGGACATGGGAAAGGCAGAGTATATAATCTCACCAATTTTTGTTTGGTGAAAGCTTATATCTGAAATGAGGACAGAGACAATGGATGCCATGGGATTTCCCTCCTTCCTCTTTTATCCTTCTGACTTTTCCAAGGTTACCTTTGGAATACTGACAAATCATCAGACTCTGTACCAGAGCTCTAAAACAGGTAGCTACCTTTATTTTAAGAACCATCAGCACCTACAAATAAAGAAATGTTATCTTTTTTTTTTCCAGCTCTAGAAAATGAAGGAAATTGAAATCAAGGCATTTCTTTTTCTATTTTTCATAGAACAAGCCTATGTTATAATTATAAACAAACCAAATTGTCAGTTGCTTTTAACTCATTATTTAGGTAGGAAAGAGGTGTTTGAGGTGGTTGTTGTTTTTTAAAGAAAAATTGCATCTGCACACATTTGAGGAAACCTTGAATTCCAAGTTAGATTCAATAATCAACAAATTTTTAGTTGGAATGCTGAGGAACAGTATGAGTAAATGTAACTGATTTTTTCTCCTTGTGAATATGTGTTGTATTTAAATTTGAAGTTGAAATCTTGGGCAATTCATACATGAAGTAATGGAAATTAAATTGTAATCAACATATTTGAGTTTGTGTTTCTTAATTGCAATTGTGTTTACATGCAGAATATAAAACAGAGGGCTTTCTAAAAAGAAGGTATTATAAGAAAATTTAACCTTGAAAAATGAATTATCTCTTTAATTAGTCTATAGCCTCTTGTAAAAGAATTCATAGAAGAATTGCTAGAGAATGTGCTGGAGAATCTAGGGAAATATTGTTTAAAAAAATAACCTTAACATTTAACATCGTCTTTGTGATATCGATTTTCTGAGCAGAAGTTTCATAAAGCCAAATTGCCTGTACATGTTTTCCAGCATGTAATATTTAAAAAAAAAAAAATCTTTCTGGAAATGATGATAAATAAATCTTTCTATCATTCACCTTGGCCATAGACACCAGCACGAATATTGGTGCAAGGACAGGAGATGGATACAAAACAAACCACAACTATAGCACTGGGTGGGAGCAGCAGGCATAAGACTCTTAAAATTAGATTCTTCCTTTTAGGTAGGCAGAATGAATAACCACTCACAAAGTCTGAATTAGAAACGTAGAATGTTACAGCTCATGATAAAACTGAGCATCAAAGAGATGAGTGCAGCAGATTAATTACTTAATTTCTCCTCCGCTCCACCTTCTGTTTTCCTAGTCACCATCCTGCCACTTGGCCACTCTATGAGAGGGCCTTCACTGCTTTGTTATTGTCAACAGTGGAGTTATCAAAAATCTCAAATACTCTTTTTTTTTTTTAAGATCAAAAGCCTTGAGCCAGGTGTAAGGCAGGAAAGATTAAAAAGGTAGACCGTCACATATGAGCTTTCTCAAGCCTCCTACAATCCATCTAAGAGTCTTTTTGACTTTTATTGTTACTAGCATTATCCCAGTGCGCCACATTCTTCACATTCCTCCAGCGATGGGTTTGTGCTTAGTGTGAGGCCTGAGGGTGCCACAGGGCTCTTCTCAGCCTTCTTGTTCTACTTTGCTTTCATCAGTCCCTGCATTCTTGCACGGCAGAGGGCTTTTCTCTTCAAGCACTCGTTCCCAAACTTATCAGTAAACTATTGTTCTTATAATTTGGTGCTAGGTGCCTGCTGCAGAGTTGGGTGGTTCTTGATTCTCCTAGTCCAGGCCCAGTGTTGGATCTCAGAGTCTATGCATCTGGGCCTTGGGTATGGGGCCTTTTCAGTGTTCCTGCCTCTATCCCCATAGCAACCAAATCTCTTTGCTTTTGAGGCTCCAAGAGCTAGCTACTCTATCTTGTCTCCTGCCCTGACCCAAATCTTTCTTGTGAGCATCAGAGTAAGCCCATGGAGAAGAGAGTGCAACAACTGTGAACTGCCCTTGTGAACAGGGCTTCTAGTTTTTCTAAACTGATAGGCTACCCCATATTTGGCCTGTAGAAATTTGTTGACTAAAATTTTAGCTGATTTCTTGTTATTTGTTTCCATGAAGGCCACCTCTTCCTCTCATGGTCTGCTAAAGGTGAACGAGTATGTGTGTCCTGTCCCTCCTCAGAGGGGCTTATCATTCTTTGAGATTCGGTTCCCTTATCTGCCTTATAACTGTAGTTCTCTGATGCTAAGAAAAGATCTGCTTTTTGAAAAAGACAATCTGGATTATTTCTATTGTTAATATGGGGCAAAATTTTTTTTGTGGCTTTCTATGTCCTAAACAAAAGTGGAGCCTCTAGTTCCTATTATTATCTAAAACAAAACATCCTTAAAACTTCCTTAATTTTGTTTAAAATCATAATAGTCTCAGTGAATTGAAAGAAAATGGGACCGACAGTACCTTTGCCAAAAGTAATTTCTTTGCCTTCCTCCTCCAAGGGTTGGGAGAAAAGATTATTGCCAAGGGCCAGATATCTGTCTGGTAAGTTCTAAAAGAAAGAAATGGGAAGTGCTCCCTAAAGCTTCTCATGCTCAGAGCAGCAAAATTCAGGGTCCTGATCACCCAATGTTACAGACCGAATGAGTGCAGCGGGGCCCCCCTTGCCCCACCCCACTTCATATGTCGAAGTACACTCAGAGTAATCGTATTTGGAGATAAGTCCTTTGGGAGGTAATTAGGGTTAGATGAGGTCCTGAGGGTAGGGTTTTCATGATGGAATTATTGCCTTTATAAAAAGAGACACTAGAGAGCTTGTTTCCCTCATTTCAATCACACAAAAGAGATCATGTGAGCACACAGTGAGATGGCAAACACATACAATCCAATCGGTCCAAGAGAAGAGGCTTCACAATAAAATCTGCTTTGCCAGCATCTTGATCTTGGACTTACTAGCCTCCCAAACTGTGAGAAATAAATTTCTATGTCTCAAGTCACGTAATCTATAGTATTTGGTTACAGCAGCCTGAGTTAGAAACTGAGCATTGAGCAGTTAAAAATTATCTGAAATCAGTGAAAATTGTTTTGGTTTGTCACTAGAATGTGGGTATCTCTAATTTAGAAAGGTTTTAGTTATGAATGGCTTTTTGCATAGCCTCAGCATAGGCTTACATGGTGAACCAGACCATCCGAAGAATTACAAAGATCCAAAGTAACTCCTATAGGTCAACAAAGAGGGTGGCAACATCTTCAAATGCTCTGATTAAAACATACTTATTTTTTCCCAGATAGTCAGAGTACCTTAGCAGGGACTTCTCTTTCCTGTGTCTCTCCTTTGCATATCTAAAGGCCTCTTTTAAGATTGATTTATTCATTTAAAAAATATTTATTGAGTGTTACCGTGTGCTCGGCACTGCCCTGGAATGTTGGAATTTATCGGAATACAAAACAGACAAAGATCCCTGCTTCTACTGTTGCGTATTCATTCTAGTAATGGGAGAGAGTATTAAACAATATGCAAGCTCAAGGGCAGCCTGCTGGCCTAGTCAGTGCCTGGGGAGGAGGAGGCACTCCTGGAGCCACTAGAGAGACGGTGACAAAACCTAGCCTTCAAGGAAACCCAAGTCAACACTGGGCTGTTCAGGAAGCATGCTGGCCATGAGTATGGACCCTCCAAGAACAAAAGAACAAGACAAACCACAAAATGGTTCAGAAAGATATTTACGACAATGACTTTGAGCCCTACCTTACTGGACAGTCAAATAAGAGTAACAGTTACTCCTTCATGGCCAATCACTACCTGTCCAGCCATTACCCACAGTCCATCGTATTCCCTTACTCCCTCAATTAGGCACCATGATCTACTGGAGGAGGCCCTCCCATCCCCCACATCACCACCTACAGACAGCTCAATAGTGGACGAAAAGGAGATTTGAAAATAGTCAGTAGACTATAGACCCATTTTTGTGTGCATGATTTTGTATACATTCCTACAGAAATACACAGAGAGAAAGAGAGAGAGAGAGAGAGAGAGAAACCTTTAGAAGGCCAAAGATGTTACATTAACAGAGGTTATTGCTAGATTTGGGGATCAGTGCTGCTTTATTTTCCTCTAAATTTAAAATGTATTTTGTTTTATGATTTAATCATGTCTAGTGAACTTCAACTTTTTTATTTCTTTTTTTCCCCTTTTTTATGCCCAGTGAGGTGAAATTTTTTCATCTTCCTCTTCTCTCTCTCTCCCTCCTTCCTTCCATCTCTTCCTTCATTCCTCCCTTTTTCCCCTCTCTTGCCCTCCTTTCTTCCTTCTTTCCTTCCTTCTTTTTCAAAAGAAACTACTGCTAGTCTCAATATCTTTGAAATTGCTTTATGGAACCTTATTTGCATAATTAGTGGCTTCTTGGCTAAGTGTACAGAAGCTCAAACCACTTTGCCTCAAGGTTTAAGATTATTGAAATCTGTTAGATTATATTAGGATTACCTTGACAAAGAGAGGCCCCGGTGACAAAGACAGGCAAAAAAAAAAGAAAAAAGAAAAAAGAAAAAAAAATCCACGGAAATAAAGTCGCCACGAGGACAGAAAAAGCTAGGACCAAAAAGCTAATACATGGCTGACAGAAGAGAGGTTCTGCATAGGTAAAACTATCCCAAATCAGTCTTCCCACAAGCAGGCTGTGTCTTCCTAAAGTAATTATGTCCGCAAGTATAAAAGCTACAGTGTGAAGACTTCAGAATAATTTTATCGTGGAACACCATTGTCGAGTAGATCACTGAGGAAGGTGTTGAGAAAGATGATCCTTCCTAAAATCTTGCAGAATCATTGAACAGTGATCTGCACTGGCTGATATAAAGGCTACTGGAGCATGAAGTCTACCCTAAGCCTCATTCTCTTGGACACCAGCCAGTTGTAATAATCCCCAAACTCTAGTTGCCTCCAACTTTGGCTGCAACACAAACCACAAGGCAGCAGCACTGTGTTGGAGTAGTTAGTGGCTTTTTAAAGAGCAACCAATATCTGCTGGCAGTTGTGAAGTTCTCCAGCTCAAGCAGTAGGGTTGCCATATTTAGAAGACTAAAATGCAGGATGCCCAGTTAAATATGAATTTCAGATAAACAATGAATACTTTTTTAGTATAGATTTAGTATAGATTTGTCCCAGTTGCATGAGACCAACTTAAACTAAAAATGTATTCCTTGTTTATTTAAAATCCATATTTAATTGGGAATCCTATCAAGATGATTAGTCCAAATAACAGGCTAATCATGTATTACTTCATATTTTTCTAACTTAAAACATTACCAAAGAAAATGTTATAATGGGAAACATTTGAGTTCCTCTTCATTACAGCTCTAATGTCTTAGCAGGTAAATATTACAAGAAGAGAGAAGATGGGAGAAGCAGCTAACTTCAACCATTTTTCTAGTAAGAGCGTTCTTATTGCCCTTGATCTAGAAGTCTCTACAAATTGGATTTAAAGAACTTTTAGCCATAGGATTTGTTTTTAGGCATTGTTTAATTGCAAGAAATATATAAGCAATAGAGCTGGCAAGAAGACAGAAGCAAATAGAACTGGCCCTTGGAATATGAAAGGGAGTCGGGGGTGGAAATGAGTATCAGGGAAAAAGAGATTGAATTTCTTGCTAACCTGCTAATCTAAATGAAAAAAGTCAGATATAATACATAGAAATGTGGTTCACTACCGGGAGCAGTTATTCGCATCTGAACTGTAATTTGGGACACCCCCCAATTACATCTACAATGATTGTTATTTGGACAATAAAGAATAATGGTTATTAAAAAAACAAAAAGCCAAGGTTTTGGAAGCCAGAAATTCAAGTAAGAAAAGCAAGAGAAATCGGTCACTGACATCAAGGCAAATAAATCTGTTATCTAGAAAACTGCATCGTAATCAACAACCTTGCTATGAGAACAAGAACTCCTAAACCTTACCTAATGCCAAGGCAGGAAATACTTGATCTCTTAATATTTCCTGCCAAAGGTGGAAGATGGAGCAAATTCAGGGCTCCCTGGGGCTACAGGTGATTGCAGGGACATGATCATAGTTACCCTTATGTTCCTGACGTCTAGTCCTTTGTTGGTATATAAATCATTTAAACTGTGTGGAAAGCACTGTAATGTTACAATGAGAGTCCTAACATGAGCTATCGCTTCAACAAAATTATTAAGCTTTCTTCAGTAACAAAGGATACAGCCTTTTTATTCTAATCCACTTTGCAACTATGATTAAATCTGCAATACAATGAATAACTAAGTGCTTAATAAATGCTTTTTGATGGGAATGTTTTGAATGGTAATAAAAGGCCTGGAGGAGACTTGAAGGGATCATTGATTGCCCCCCATATTGTGACCAACTTGACAGAAAAAGCCAGCTAGACAAATATTTGTCTTACTGTACTTGTTTCTATCTGCCCTCATCCCAGAAGGTTTTAAGAGGGCTTATCTAGGCAAATATTTTCTTGTTTGTTGGCCTAGCAAGGAACACATAACAGAAATAAGTTATCCCTTTCTAGTTGTGCCCTGTTTTCTTCAACAAGGATGAAGTTCCTATGGAATGAGTAAATCAAATGAAACAATTATTAAGTCTTCACCTTACATTCCATCTGCAAATATGTTTTTCATATTTGTTCCTCAGTACACATTTGCTAGAAAATATTAAAAAGATTTTAAATCAACTGTCAAATTATTGAAATTAATTCACTAGAGCATTTTGCAGAGTCTACTATGTTCAAAGACCTTTGTATTGTGTTCAAAAATTTTTTGTGTGTGGTGGAACTAAGCAATCCCTCTGTAGGCAAATATCTATAAGAATGTCCACAAGCACTGTCAATAAGAGTAAAAACTGGAAGAACCCAATAATTCATCGATATTATAATGGATGAATAAATTTTAAAAATTCATACAATGAAATATTGTTCATCAATGAAATGAGTGAACTCTACTCATACTCATCAACATGAATGAATCTCAAAATTATCTTGCTGAAACCACAGACAAATTCATGCAGTATGATTTAATTTACATAAAGTTTAATACTTAGGGGAACTAATAATAATGTTTAGGAATAGATATCTGGGCTGCAAAAGTAAAAAGGAAAACAAGGGAATAAAAATTTAGAATAGAGTTTACCTCTGGACGAGAGTAAAAGGGACATGTTTGGGAAGGTGCTTCCACTGTGCTGGTAATGTCGTTTCCCAATGCTGGGTGGTGGGTACAGAGATATTTAATATTATTTAAACTTTACAGCTAGGTCTTCTATACTTTTTTGTATATATGATATATTTCAAAAATTATTTTTAAACAGAAGTTTAAAAAATAATTGAAGGAAAAGCCACTGGGGATATTTTTTCTGTTGAGATATCTTAGACATACCAAATCTATAAAACATTTTAATAAGCTACTCTTAAAAAAAAACTTTCTCTAGGTTTGTAAGTTTCAGATGTTGATGAACAATTGTTAATTTAGGTGGCTGCT
>NW_011888782.1:33555179-33596060 GCF_000151845.1 Pteropus vampyrus | reverse complement strand
AAAACAAAAAGCCAAGGTTTTGGAAGCCAGAAATTCAAGTAAGAAAAGCAAGAGAAATCGGTCACTGACATCAAGGCAAATAAATCTGTTATCTAGAAAACTGCATCGTAATCAACAACCTTGCTATGAGAACAAGAACTCCTAAACCTTACCTAATGCCAAGGCAGGAAATACTTGATCTCTTAATATTTCCTGCCAAAGGTGGAAGATGGAGCAAATTCAGGGCTCCCTGGGGCTACAGGTGATTGCAGGGACATGATCATAGTTACCCTTATGTTCCTGACGTCTAGTCCTTTGTTGGTATATAAATCATTTAAACTGTGTGGAAAGCACTGTAATGTTACAATGAGAGTCCTAACATGAGCTATCGCTTCAACAAAATTATTAAGCTTTCTTCAGTAACAAAGGATACAGCCTTTTTATTCTAATCCACTTTGCAACTATGATTAAATCTGCAATACAATGAATAACTAAGTGCTTAATAAATGCTTTTTGATGGGAATGTTTTGAATGGTAATAAAAGGCCTGGAGGAGACTTGAAGGGATCATTGATTGCCCCCCATATTGTGACCAACTTGACAGAAAAAGCCAGCTAGACAAATATTTGTCTTACTGTACTTGTTTCTATCTGCCCTCATCCCAGAAGGTTTTAAGAGGGCTTATCTAGGCAAATATTTTCTTGTTTGTTGGCCTAGCAAGGAACACATAACAGAAATAAGTTATCCCTTTCTAGTTGTGCCCTGTTTTCTTCAACAAGGATGAAGTTCCTATGGAATGAGTAAATCAAATGAAACAATTATTAAGTCTTCACCTTACATTCCATCTGCAAATATGTTTTTCATATTTGTTCCTCAGTACACATTTGCTAGAAAATATTAAAAAGATTTTAAATCAACTGTCAAATTATTGAAATTAATTCACTAGAGCATTTTGCAGAGTCTACTATGTTCAAAGACCTTTGTATTGTGTTCAAAAATTTTTTGTGTGTGGTGGAACTAAGCAATCCCTCTGTAGGCAAATATCTATAAGAATGTCCACAAGCACTGTCAATAAGAGTAAAAACTGGAAGAACCCAATAATTCATCGATATTATAATGGATGAATAAATTTTAAAAATTCATACAATGAAATATTGTTCATCAATGAAATGAGTGAACTCTACTCATACTCATCAACATGAATGAATCTCAAAATTATCTTGCTAAAACCACAGACAAATTCATGCAGTATGATTTAATTTACGTAAAGTTTAATAGTTAGGGGAACTAATAATAATGTTTAGGAATAGATATCTGGGCTGCAAAAGTAAAAAGGAAAACAAGGGAATAAAAATTTAGAATAGAGTTTACCTCTGGACGAGAGTAAAAGGGACATGTTTGGGAAGGTGCTTCCACTGTGCTGGTAATGTCGTTTCCCAATGCTGGGTGGTGGGTACAGAGATATTTAATATTATTTAAACTTTACAGCTAGGTCTTCTATACTTTTTTGTATATATGATATATTTCAAAAATTATTTTTAAACAGAAGTTTAAAAAATAATTGAAGGAAAAGCCACTGGGGATATTTTTTCTGTTGAGATATCTTAGACATACCAAATCTATAAAACATTTTAATAAGCTACTCTTAAAAAAAAACTTTCTCTAGGTTTGTAAGTTTCAGATGTTGATGAACAATTGTTAATTTAGGTGGCTGCTAAAGGATTGGGGAGGAATGGGGAGTACTTCTAAAGAAAATCTTTTCTTTGCATTTAAAATAGTCACATCATGTTAAATAAGAAACCCATGTTTCTATTTAGTATAAATTTGAAAAGAGACAGAATTAACTGAGATGACATCTCACTACACATGACTATATTTATTAGCTAAGAGTAATCAACTGAATGTCAAACAAAATTAAGATTCAGAGCTGACTGGATGAGTCAATAATATATTGACCCATTATATAGATGGTGAGACTTTGATACAGAGCTAGGCAGTATTAAAAATATATTAGAGATGTTTAGATTTTTTTTATTACAGTACTTAATTCAGAGATCAGTTTTTCTTCTGTAGTGGAAAGGAGAAGAAAAAATTTAAACAGATTTACCAAGGAAAAGGTGTAGAATTGGGATTGATTAACATGGAGAAAGGAAAACTAAAAAGCAATTGCTAGCTGGCTTCAGACACATGAGGGTTTATAAAGGAGAACCTTGAGGAAATGTTTCCTGTGTCCCTAGAAGAATAAAGAAGGGACATTGTATTTAAATTGAAATAGGAAAAAGATGATAGATTGATAGATAGATAGTTAGATAGATAGATAGATAGATAGATAGATAGATAGATAGATAGATAGATAGATAGAATACATGTATATTAATGTATTTTTTTTTGTTTGTACATACATAAATCAGCAACAGTTAACAGGAATTTACTTCTGAGGAATGATGTCAGGAAAGAGTAAGACTCAGGATAGTCATCTTTAATTCTCTATACTTCTATATTTTTTTTCGATAATGAGTATGTATTACTTTTCACTTTTCTAATTTAAATTATTGATCAAGAAAAATTATAATGAACAATATTTGGGTTGAATAGCATGGTGTCTCTGGTATTGAGTCTGTTGTCCTTGTTACCCTTTTATCCCTCCAATTGGATATAAAGAAATTTTAATAATAAGCTTTGTCTTATTTATGCATTGTTTAGTGTAAGAAATAGAAATTCACTTGAGCTAGCTTAAGCAAAGCTATTTCAGAAAACAGAAAGTACATCTGGATGGCCGGGAATTGGAAAGCTGACAGAAAACCTCTAACTCAAATGCTCTCTTTTTCTTGCTCCTCTGTGCTTATTATCTTTACTCTTCTCTTTTTCTATGTGCAAATAATTTTCTTCTATTTTTTTGGTGTACAAGAGATGGTGTCTTCTATCTCTGAATCTACATTATTTCTCAAGATTTGCTTCTACAGCCAACTACCTATAAATTCTAAATCACATTTTAAAATCTCAAATTGTCCCTCTGAAGTCAATCATCTGTACCAGAATGTCTACTTTTCTAGTTCACAGGGATTGAGGAAGAGCTCTGAGAATGACCAGGTTCCCTAAGATGAAATGTGGGAAAGAAAGGGAAGAATAGCATTTTTTCTAAAGAATCCTTAGTTGTTGTAATAGTTTGCTAAGGTTTAACTTAGGGAAATATGCTGTTCACTCCATGTGGTCTAAGGTTCAATGTCATATATATTCATAACAGTGATATATAACTTTTTTTAGTAATATTATGTTTGCATTTTCATCAGACTATTTTATTCATGAAAATTTCTATCTGGATTATTTAGAAAAGATAAACTTAAAAGGAAATGGTTGCTTTATAAATCAGAAGCATCTCTGCAAATTCCAAAGCTTGGGAGGAGCCTAGTGAACATAAAATATCAGTGTCATCAGGAAAGGTGAAAATAACAAAAGTCATCCCGGGACAACAGAGTAAGATGGTAAGTCATCCATTCCAGATAACCTTAAGAATGGAGATGCTATCAGTCTCCTCTAGATAAGACAGACCATCTCTGGTGTTTTGCTGAATGTCTGTGGTGAAAAGACAGGCTGAGAGCAGAAGTCACAACATGAAGCATATTCATGAAGATAATGTGGAAAATGAGCCATAGAAACCATTTTCTAGTATAAAACTGAAAAGTTCCAATATTATGTATAGAGACACAAATGCAGTACCTTCTTTTAAACTAGATATTTAATTGAACAAAAGATAGTTGAGATGTGAGGTATTTATTTACAATGAGAATCTATCCATTGTGAATCGTATCTTAATAGCTTGGCATTGTACATCTGATAATACAAATATTTTTTCAGGCAAGAGAGATGAGAAAAAGTACAGACTAGATGAAGGACTCTTTGAAGGTAAGCTAGGTTCAGTGCATTAATAAAGAGTTCCAGAAATTGGTTCAGTATAAATAAAGTATAAGACAATTAATGAATAAAATCCAAACCAGAAGATTTTCATTAAATATTATCTATACTTTTCTCGACTTAATTATTTTGATTAGTAGTATTAGGAGATGAAAGTAAATATGTCATTGTTCCTCTATAGTTAGGACTTCAAACTTCACATAAGCCCGCAATCATGTGGACATGTGCTGTTGGTAAGCCCCAACTAAGGTTTGGTAAGCCGTGGAAGAGCTCAGTGCATTTTAAAAATCATGTCTGAACAATCTCTTTAAATATTTTTCCTTGCATGATAAATGACATCTTTCCAATTAAAGAGTAAACATAAACTCAAACAAAATGATTTGTGGGTTAACAGTTTATTTATATTTAAATTAGTGGTTCACTCTTCTCCTAATACAATCCTCAGACCCACAGCATAAGCAGCACCTAAAAGCTTTTTGGAAATACAAAATTTTAGGCCCCACCCTAGACTTACTGAATAAAAATCTCTGGGGTGGGACCCAGCAATTTTAATAAGCTTTCCAGATGATGCACATGCACACCGAAGTTTGAGAATCACAGCTTTAAATATTCTCGTCTGATGATGTTTATTGAAAAAAAGAAAAAATCTAGGCCATTGATAGAAATGAATCCCTCATCAAAACACCTGCAAATGTATTTTTAAGTCTTGATGGATTAATCAATCAGCCTGGGATATAAAGATTAACCAAAATAATTGCAATTCAGCAGCCTTTAAGCATTATATTATTTTGGATACAAGAAGTCAAGTTTCCATTTTTCAGGTGAAAAATAGTTCAATAGTATTATAATAACTTTTCTTTTGCTACTGAAGTATCATTTTTGCACTGCAGAAATGATACTCTGATAATGACTGAGAATGCTTTTTAATGAGGTTGTCTAACTTAAGGACTTGAATTGAAATTTTCTGAGTAAGTTTTCCCCTGGCCTAAAGATTTTATACTGGCATTCGATGTTTCAAAAGATCATCCTTTATTCGTACTTCATTTTTCTCACCTTTATATTTTTCCCAGGTGTGAAACTTCTGAGGACTTCAAAGGATGTTATAAATGCTAGTTAACATAGGGAATTGATTATCCATTTATGGCCTAATTGCTCTGTTTCTTTTTCCTACATCTCTTTTCATGTTTTTCAGATTCCTCTTGTTGATCTACAAGAGCCCTTAGAGGATAATAATATTGCCCGGGATTAATGAAGCTATTATAGGTTAAAAAAAAAAATGTTACTGAAGATATTAGCAAAACTTTTACAATACTTTTTTAAAAATCTGTGTTTGGATAGACTTTTAGATCTAACTAAATTTACGTGCAGACAAATGGCTCTTTTAAAAATAGATTCATTTAAATTATAGTGTTCTGAAGGAGGGTTTTAAATGCACTGTTATTTGTACATAAAATAAAGTATTACTTTGATTAGAAAGGAGAAAGACATGGAAGATAAAGGCAAGAAAACACATCCACACTTACATAAAACTATGTAAGCTATGTAAAAAAAGGCCTATTTATTTTCAAAAAGTTTTCATTTGGGGCCTTACAAATAGAATAAGTAGTTTTCTTTTTTAAACCTCTATTCCTCTTCAGTATATATTGGTTATTTAACTTTGAAATAAAAGATATATAAAATATAACTTTTGAGAAAAATCTTAGATGTTATTGAATTCAAAATTTATAGCTAAAAATTTTCCTTTATGTGAATTTTATGATGAATATAATTTTGGTATCACATATCTTAAGATATTCTCATTATAGCTACCCAGTCTTGTAGTCAAATTTCCCCTAAAAGGTAGCCAACTACTTAAAGCTATTCGTTCAGTATCAAATATATATTTCTCAATCACTGATATATAAGTATTAAGTATATAATAGCTTAGAGTAATAGTAGAGTACAATGCTTATTATAATAATTATTTAGTCAAAGATCCAGAAATGCAAAAATTTTGTCCCAGTAGCCATCCTTCACTATACGAGGTGCGACATGTCCATTTATTTAGCCAATACATATTTACTGAGCACCTACTACTGCCAGATTCTGGGAACATAGTAGTGAACAAAACAAATTATGATACTACTTTTACGGAACTGGCTTACTTAGAATGACAGATGGTAAACAAATATACAAATAAATATTTAATGTATCAGATGGCAAAAAGTGTTAAGATGAAAAAGTCAGTTAAGGACTCAAAAGTGAGTGGGATATAAGTGGACAGGGAAAGGTGCTCTTTTTTTTTTTTTTTTTTTTACAAGATGATCAGGTTAGGAAAGGCCTCTGTGAGAACGTGATAATTTGAGAAAGCAGAAAATTGAGAGAAGTTTTATGAATATAGAGGTTGTAAGTGAGGAGTGAGAGAGTGATGGGGTTAGATAGCCAGGAAGTAGATCACTAAGGGCTGTGTAAAACCAGGTAAATCCCTTTGGTTTCATTCTGAGTAAGACAAAAAATATTGAAGTGTTTAGAGCAAAATCTTGGCATGGGTATTGAAATGATCACTCTGGCCGCTGTATTAGTGGCAAGTTGGAAGCAAAGACTTTCATTGGAAACTATTATAATAGCTCAGGCAAGGGGCGATGGAGACTTGGGTTAAGATGGTAGAGATAGATGGATGAAAACTGGTCACATTTTGGATACATTTCAAGGTACATCTAAGAGGGTTTACTATAGATTAGATGTGGGGTGTATAAGAAAGCGAGGAATCAGGGATGACTCAGGGTCTGAGACTTGAGCACTAGAAGAATGAAAGCTCAACAGAGAATATCCTCATGTGAGGAACAAGAGAAGATATTTTATTATTAGTGGAAGTTCTGACTTCTTGGAGGACCCTGTCACATCTTCTAAAGGAGAACTTGGCAGGAGAAGGAAATAACTGGCAAGAGAAAACAATGTCCAGAAAGAATGAAGGCCATTCCCATCAGAACAAGTGAACTGTGGGAATCAGAGACAATTGCCATGGGCCACCTTCACGTGGCCTGTAGACAACAGATCTCTCAGCATCAGACATCCTCAGATGCAGGTCAGAGTTGGAGATAAGGAAAATGAAGATAAATAAAATAGATGACACCTTATAATAATAGCTGATGGAATTTGGGAATAGTGATAAAATATCCCCCAGGAAATCTTCAGCAATAAGTAGAAAATTTTGCAGGGGACAGGAGGTTCTCCAATAGCAGATGTGGAAAAGAGCCATAAAAACACAAGTTAAAGTTAGTTTAATATTTATTTCATTCAAACAGAGTATGGCTCATCTAGGATTTCTTATGATTTCTTTGGTTTTAGAGATGTTATAAGAAATGGGAAATTGCTTTCATTGCTGCCATTTTTCACTAGTGGAATGTTTTGCAATTATTTTTCTATAATATGACATAGAAAATAAAAGTTCTAAAGTTGCACAAAATGGCATCTAAAATGTCTAAAACCTTTCCATATAATTTTATAAATAAAATATATATTAAAATATCAATATATATTTTAATATTAATAAGCCACAAAGCAGATTTCTATTTGATTTTACTTATTTTGATATTTCTTATGAAAGCTATTTGTACTCTTCTAGAGTATGATGTATAAAGATAGTCTACCAAGTTCTTCATTTGAAATAGGTATGTTCCAACATATATTACATCTTTATGTGTGCTGTATATGTAGTGCATGCTGCAAGTGGTATTTTAAAACACTACAAATACAGTGAAGAAGAGATAAAGGCTTTCTATATCATATCTAGGAATATAAACACCTCTCCTTTAAATATACAGTATAAACTGTTAGTATGAGCCGATGATTATTTATGTAATAGAAAAATTGCATTTTGGCTTTTGTTATACACACAGCTATTTTTCTCAATTATTCTTGCCATTTCATCCATCATATCAAGAACTACCTCAGAGATAAGAAACAATGACCATTTTCTTCCAGGAACAAAGTGAGAATTATTTTGTTTCATGATGTGATTTTTTTCGTTCACAGTTCTGAAAGTCTCGTTGGTGTGGAGGAATTATTTCTTAAAATCTTCACACCAAAGATAGAATTTTAGAAAAGAGAGAGAGAAGCTATCAATATAGTGCTATTTTCATATTTTAAAGAGCACTGAAAAGAAATTAAGATCCAAATGTTTAGGAGTAGTTTTAATATCATAACTGAGGGAGTCTCACATGGAAGACTGAGTTTCTTGTTTAATTCACTTTGAAAAGTGCATCCTATGAGTGAGATGGGGGAGTACAGATGACATTACAAAGCTTTGCTCTTTAGAGCAATCTTATGACTATTATTATCCAGAGTATATTCAAAACAACTGCTTATGTGTTTATCCTGGATATGCTGGTGAGCCTGTCACTGTTAAAAAGAATAAAAGGAACTATTTTTACATAATCTATAATTAACCCAAGGGACTTTCTTCTGAATTTATAGCTTAGTAAGGATTCTAAATGGATTTAAAAGGTAGATGAATACAGCTATTCCATTTTCATGAATAACTCTCAAGGGCTGCAACTGACATGAAATAAGGATATCACTCTTCTTTTTCAAATACTAGCATTGCTTTCAAGATATGGGGAGAATTTCAGTAAAATATAAGTAGAAGATTCCTTGAGGGAAACTTGGAACATAATTTCCATTGTATCAGAAAGCCTATTGGTCTTGTTCATCACTGTATCTTTAGCACAAACTGCAGTGTCTGGCACATAATAGGAGCTCAACAAATATGTTCAGTACTTGATTGAGCCTCTTTAGGAAACCATACATGTTAGATGTATGACAACATGGTCTCTGATATATAGGAGTGAGTGAAAAATAAAGATTATCTGGAAATGTTAAAGTGACTCTCTTCAGGGCCAATTAAAGAATTTCCTATGATCTTATTTGAAAAGTAAAATTAATTACAGGAAAAGGTGTCTACAGTTCAAATCTTTGAACCTGAAGCATGCACTGTTGTTCTCCCACCCATATCTCCTTGGTCTTTTATCATTGTAGTCCACTCTAGTTTCCAGCTACTCCATCTTCGTCTCTTTGCCAGAAGGCTCATCTGGCTGGCAGAATCAGGGCTGATCTTGGATGTATGACCAGCACAGTTGGTTTTACAGGTACTCAGAAGGGGGCCCAATGCTTCTAATTTAATTCTCTACAGTTGCTATATTGAAATTCTTAGCAAGTTTATCTTTAATTCTGAGTTCTGTAAGTGAAGTCCGATGGGACAATAGAACATGTATAGGAGGCTTGGAGCCTTCACTCATATGCACTCCTTCTTCCTGCTGCCTCCCTGCCTCTGCCCTACTCTGACCCAGTGATTTCTGTCACCCTTTGCCCATGGTGCAAGCTGGGTGAGAGTCAGGGCTAGGCACATGCATACAACACATCCCATGTGCCTAGTTGTGGGACAGGATGGGGGAGGAATGAGGCCACTCTGAGGATCTGTAGTTTTCCTATGAGTATTCGTATGTCAGAGGGAGTATAACATGAAATAGATAGCAAAAACACACAAACACACACATGCACCATGACAGAAAGAGACAGAGGGAGAGAGAGAGGAAGAGAATCTTTTTCTAGCTTTTTGAGCAAGGAGCTCCACATTCTCATTTTTCTGGGCCATGCAGATCCACTAGTGTGACTAAGTGAACCCCTCTTTGCCCATAGGTATGGCAGACCAGCTGTTCCAGAGAATAATCTCTACCTCATCTCTTCAACCCGCCCTTAACTGATGACTGTTTGCTGGAGTCAGTGGGAGAATTATGACGCACATGTTCTACATTGGCTCCAGAGTTCTCTAGCAGGCTTCAGCTGTTTTCTATCATGTGGTAAATTGCTCTGATTGGCTGCTCTCTCTTTTCTGTCTTATTTTCTTACTTCTTCACTGGAGCTTCCTAAGGTCACCTTCCAAATAAACCATTTGGATTTGAATTCTTGAGAAACCCTAATTAAGATAGATTCATAAGCCAATGTTTGAGACATTTCTAATAGCCTTGACTAACAAAAAATAAATATCTTCAGTAGAATGGGTTCCTTTCTTCCACAGACTTCTCTGTAATTCAGAGGCTTTGGAGTTTATACTTTTGCTTACCTTTTGCTATCTAGAATCCATAACCAAACTTAATAGTAACCCCTTTGTTTATATCCTGTTTCTCTGATTGGAATGTAAAGGGTACGAGTTCCCTAAGGGTCCCTCTCCACTCTATAAATCTAGGAAAGTCCTGACCTCTTTCCGAAAGAAAATGGAAAGTTGTCCCTTGCCTATTCCATAAGATGTGATAATGTTCTGTGGGATTTTGAATTCTGCTGTGGAGGTGTTTGTTTTTGTTAAATATGACCCTCACATTATAAAGAAACTACATAATGTATTTCTAATTGTTTGTTCTGGAAAGCAAATATGTTTAACTGAATCTGAAAATGTGACTTCGACATTTCTTTCCAGATTTAGGGAAGAAATTGGAAACGGTGGAAAGGTATAGAGGGATATGGGATTTTTTTATTTTAGACACAAATTTTTTTTTTCAAAATGTTTTACACTTAACATTTTCTAAGTTTTAGATCTTCATTTAAAAATTATTTTATACCATGAAATTTGATTTATTATAATAATAATTATTAATATTATTATTACTCTCTGTCCTTGAGCATTGCTGCTTTCTGCTGATATGAGAGCAAGAGAGAGTTTAGGGAAGGTGATGTCAGGGTTCTGGTTGAACTTCCCACTTTGAGAATGCCTTAGAAAAAATATATAATTAGATATAAAAGATATATATTATTGTAAATATATATAATTATATAAAATATATAACTAGAAATTAATTTCCACCTGCTTCCTCTTCCTTCCAATGATTCATGAACTTTTGGATGAGACTAGTTGCAAACATTGATTAAAAAGGTCCTGTCCCTTGTCATGTCTGAGACCTAATAAATGCAGGATGGATAAAATCAGTTGAGGGCTGCTAAGGAGACTTCTGGATCATCTCCCAACATACGTACTTTGTGCAGACCTCATCCCCTCTAGGTAAAAACCTGACTACCAAGCTTCTTGACTTTGAGCTTTCTGCTTGACCTGTCTCTCCTGATCCTTCAGTTCTAACTATCCTTTATGTCTCTCTGCTCCCCTGTCTCAATTCCTTTTCCTGGTGAAAAGTTCATTCATTCATTCACTTGTCCATTCTTTGAACAAAAAATAAATAGTAACATATAGTGGGATTCAGTGATCTATAATTCAAGTACAAATGTGATCTAAATAATGGTAGCATCAACAGCACCTAAGAGTTTGTTAGAAATGCAGATTCCTGGTTCCCACCATAGACCAACTGATCAGAACCCCTGGCAGGCCCCAGGAGTCCATGTTATAACTAACTGTCCAAGTGATTCTTGTATACCTAACGTTGGAGAAGCACTTGTCTTGGTCTGGACTGGGGTGCATTTCTAATAAGTTTTCAGGTGATGTTGATGCTGCTAGTCCAGGGACCGACCACACATTGAGAACCATTGATATAGAGGTTCAAGTTATTATTCCTGCTACCTAACAAAAGCCTGAATCCACCAAACCTCCTCAAATTATTTTTT
This sequence comes from Pteropus vampyrus, assembly GCF_000151845.1. NCBI lineage: Eukaryota > Metazoa > Chordata > Mammalia > Chiroptera > Pteropodidae > Pteropus > Pteropus vampyrus. The sequence goes on along the minus strand of NW_011888782.1, from coordinate 33,584,586 downwards.
AGCTTCAACCTTTGCTTTGTCCAAACTAAATCCAATTATATGTGAATGCTCCAGGTGTGACTTGCCAATTCTCGGCTTCTTAACTTTGGTAGCAACCTGAGACTGCTGCGACCATATCCTGCGGGTATTATCACTCTCATTATTTTTATTTTTGTTTCATATGCTTCATCAGAAAATCTCATGGCATGTTGAACTGGGCACAAACTTAGAATTAGATTCCTGAGTTTAAACTAGAAATTAATCACATTACCTGTCTAATTTTGAACAAGTCACTTACCATTTCTGAAACTTATTTTTTTTATCTGCACAATGAAGATGAGTTGAATTGGAAGACATTATGTATTTGAAAGAAGCTAGCAAAAAGGTCTGGCATGTAGTAGGTACTCAAGGAATGTTATTTAAATTTTTATATCACAGTACTCTTTCTTTAATACTATCTGAAACCAGATAATAACATAAGACATGTTAAAAATCATTAAACTTTTAAATCTTGTATATGTCTTCGGAGAGCATTTAGTTTCATTTAAAAATTGACTTAACTTTATTGTCTATATTTTATTCCTCCTTCATTTTGGCGACCTCTAGGAAGTGTAAAAATGCTATTTTTCCTTTGATTTTTAAAAATAGAGTTTTGAAAAGTAAAGCAGAGTATAATAGAATGTCACAGTGGTAGTTCTAATATTCCTATAATTCCTTGTCATTTGATGTCAAATAAAAGTCACAGCTAAATGTACCCTAAAATTCCTCATTAGAAAAATAGCTTCAACATTGACTAAGCCTTTTGCCCAAGCACCTGAAACCCTTTTATAGGTATTAGCTAATTAAGTTTTAAAACACTTCCATCAGAGAAGTAAGAATTAGAACAGATGGACCACGACAACATATGCTAGTTTAAGAAATAAGGGGTCATACTAGATCTATCAGAATAAAATGAAAAGATTACAGCACAGCCGGCCTGTTGATTTCTATTATTTTAACAACTGATGTGGAACTCCAACTTTGAAATTGTTTTTTTAAAACCATATTTACATAAAAGTAATGCATGCATATGCTTACAAAAGTCAAATGGGACTAAAAGGGTTATAATAAATATCAACAATTTCTTTCTTCATACCTCTCCATGCCCAGGTCTTATTCCCTAGAGACACTCTCTCCTTAACTACTAGCTTATGTATTTATAAATAGTATATTATATTGCTATTCTTGATTTATCAATGTAAGATATTATTGCCGTGATAAACAAGGATTTAGTTTAACACAACTACCACAACCCCTCCCCGATTCCTTCCATTGTAGTTATATCACTTTAAATTAAAAACCCAACAGTGTTGAGAGTATTTCAAGTTTATATAAATTTTCACTGCAGAGTTAAATAGTTGTACTATCGAACAGTTGTATTGTGGTTACATTTCCTTTACCGTAGTGCTTTTTAGTTTTGTTACTGGAATTCCTATTTTTCTTTGTTCCTGAAGTTTCTTCTTATAGCCATCCTTAATTTTTTCTGAAGTCCCTCAATATCATGTATTTATCAAATGAACAGCCCTCTTTCTCCTTCATCAACTTTCTGCTTCATCTGCTGTTCTTTAGATCTGCTGTGCAGTTATCCTGAGTCTATCTTGACTGTTGTCCTGGGTTGCAGCCACTATTTCCTGGTCTTCATGTCTTCCTGTTTCCTAGTTTACATGCTGTATTGCTGGATGCAAATTATCTGAGCCTTTGCTTACTGAAAATGTTTTTCTTCTTCTCTCTACCCCACACTTGACAGACAATTCTAAGGAGAAAATCATTTCCGATCAGAATTTTGAAGGGATTTCTTTGTTGCCTTCGAAAGACAATAAATGACTGGCTATTAATAAACTCAAAAGTAATGGATTAAACATGCCAATGCCTATTTTGGTGTCCCCATATATGAACCTCTTAAAAATTCTTAGAAAGAATATAGATCACATGGTAACAAGATTTTGGTTTAAGGAAGGACTGGCTACATAATTTGAGGGGCCCAGTGCAAAATGAAAACGTGGGGCCCTCTCGTAATAAATTATTAAAATTTTCAAAGCAATGATTGTAGAGCATTAAAGCAAGCATAAGGGCCTTTTAAGTGCAGGGTCTTGTGCAACTGCACAGACAGCACATCTGTGAAGCTGGCCCTGGTTTCAAATCTGGTTCTATAGACCATCTCTTAATCTTCAGTCCCTCACTTAACTTCACTGAGCCTATAGTCCCATTTATAAAACAGAAATAATAATATCTATCCTTCCAACAATCTGGGGTTGTGATTAGCTATATATTACATGGTAAAAGTAATATATGTGTAAGCAGTCTGTAAATCATAGGAGTGTAAAGAAGACTAAGTATACATGGAATATTTTCTGCATCATTGATAAAAAGTCTTAGATTAGAATGTGCTTCATTATAGCTCTTTTATGGATGAATAACTGATATACAGACATTTCATAGCTTTAAATATATGTTTTAGAGTCATCTAATACTAGAGTTTTGTACAAGAGAAACTACAATTCATTGCTGATCATCACATTATAATCTGAAACTCTAAATTAATTTCTTAGACCAAGGGTCCACCAACCATAGCCCACTGCCTGTTTTTGCACAGCTTTGAGCTAAGAATGATTTTTATTTTTATTATTTTTATTGAGATATATTTGACATAAAATATTGTATCAGTTTATAATATACAACTTATTGGTTTGATTCGTTTATATTTATGATTGCCACTATAGCATTAGCTAACAACACTATGGTGTCACATTATCTTTTCTTCTAGTGTTGGGAACAATTAAGATCTGGGTTCTTAACAAGTTTAATGTTTATAATACAGTTTTGTTGTTTATAATATGCTTTTAAATGGTTGAAAAATAAAGTGTTAAGATATCTGAAAATTATATAAAATTTAAATATTAGTATCTATAGTTTTATTGTAATAACCACACTTATTCATTTATGTATTGTCTGTAACACATAACTACCCATAACTTCTTTTGTATTATAACAGTAGTTGAGTAGTTGCGATAAAGACATTATAACCTGAAAAGTCAAAAATATTTATTATCTGCATCTTAAAAGTTTGTCAACACCCCATTAGATTATCAGTTCTACCTTCTCACTATATAGCCACAACCCAATGAGACCATCCTAGCACCCTCACATTGTTATCTCTCTGAAAATAAATCACCCTGAAGCATGTAGCATTCCACCAGTCAGACCATCCTGACTCCCAGCTCCTGATCCTTCACCCATCTCCTGATATATGCTGCTGCTCCTCTGGTGGCTCTGAAATCACTTTCTTGTTTAAATCACAGCTCACCCCTCTGACATGACATCTGCTTCTGCTAATCAGACAGAAGAGACCAACAGATTCCATCAAGATGCAAAACCCTATCCCAGTAGCTAATCCAGTAAGACTCTTCAAGTGTTTTCTGGATGAAATTCTGGAAAATTGGGTACATTTCTTCAGAGTGCATATTCTTTGCTCTTATCCACTATGGATATTAAACAGATGCTATATACCCAGCACTCTACTAGGTAAGAGAGAAGAGGCAAAGGAAGGTAGTAGGATAAAACAGTCAAGAAAACGGACCAGATTAGTGACAGACAGTATGGCACAGAGTGAATGAATGAATGAATAAATAAAGGATTAATGGGAGTGAGAAAGACTTTGCCAAGAAGATAGAATCTGAACTATCTAGGTCTTAAAGGATGATGTGGCTTTAGAGAGTGCATATTAGGAAAGAGTAGGAAAAATAAATAGGTAGGTGAAATGAGTTCTGCATTTAGACATCCTGCAACAGGTGTCACAAATTGTGGAACTGCCTCTTTTCTCTGGTCACCCAACCTCCAACACCACTGTCCTGCCAACTACTCCCTGTAGAAATAAACTGCAGAAGGCATCTTAAGGGACTAGACCAGAAAATGGCAACTCTCTCTGGCTGGACCAGTTAGGTAAAGGCACTCTCTCCCCCAGGCAGGCCTGCACTGGGGCACAAACTTAGGTAGACAGGGATGCCTTTCACTCTCCATTTGTATTCCCAGGGCCAGACACCCTTATGCATAGCACAACCTGACCAACAATATATTGCAGATCTGAAGCAGGTGGATCCCTATCTGTATTTTATTTTATGTTTAGACATATTTTGTTGGAATCTTCCAGGATGTTAAAAGAAATTAATGTATGATAATATGCTCTGTTGGTGAGGCTGTGGCTAAAGTTACTCTCATACATTATTGGCAGGAAAGCAAACATCATGCAATTCCTACAGAAAGGAATTTGCCAAATTCTAGCCCAATCATGTATGCATTTACCTTTTGACATGGAAATTTTAATTCTAGGCATCTGTTGTAAAGAGAAACTGGCAAAAACACAAAATGACTTATGCCTAAAGCTATACTTAAAGACATTATTTAGAATAGTAGTAAATTGGAAACAACCAAAAGATCTATTAGCAGTAGACTGGCTGAATAAACCAGAATTGGCAAACTTTTTCTATAAAAGGCTTAATAGTAAATATTTTAGGCTTTTTAAGCACACTATCTCTATTGCAATATTCAACTCTACCATTATAGCATAAAAGCAGCCATAGAAAATAAATGAATTTTAGTGTGGCTGTGTTTCAATAAAACTTTATTTGTTGACACTGAAATTTGACTTTCATATAACTTTTGTGTCACAAAATAGTCTTCTTCTCATTTTGTTTTCAGGTATTTAAAAACATAAAATTCATTCTTAGCTTTAAGTTATACAAAAACAGATAGCAGCCTAGATTTGGCCCTCAGGCTGTAGTTTGTCAATATCTGGAATAAACTGTGGCACATTCCCACAATGGAATCTTGTATAATTGCACAAAGAAATGATGAAGATGTCTACGCTGATATGGAGCCAGAATGTAGTAAGTGAAAAAAACAAGGACCAGAATGGTATCTATAGTATGCTATTTTTGCATAAGAAATTGAAGAAAATAAGGGTATATATGTATGATGTTTATATTTTCAAAAAGAAATTATGGAAGGATAAACCAAAAACTAAAGAAAGCAGTTACTTATACAAGGAGGGATAAAACAGGGTAGAATGGACAGGAATGAATGTAACTTGTAATATTGTTTTGACTTTGGGATACAGTTTTGATATAATTAACAAATAAAATGATATAACAAAGGAAAACATTGACTGAGTTGTCAACATTTTAAAAAATGGATATTTTACCAAAAAATCTTAATTTCCTTTCTTATGAGATATTGAAAGATCTGGCTGATATCACTGAGTCTACTTTCCCATATGGCAGCTGTCTGAGGGAGCAAAGATTTAGCAACTTTCTTTTCAGTAAGACATATATTCTTTGATTTGCTACAGGACCTACCCAGTTGGCTTCACTTTATCTTGCTTGCTTGGCCTGTGTAGGCATTCAGTTTGCAACTTCTGCTCTAGAAGAAGCAAATGAATTAATTTTTGATGCTTAGTATAGTGGTAATCGGAAACTATTTAGTATTTTGAGCATAAGTATACAATGATAAATGTAGTATTTCAGGGAGATTAACCCACCAATGTTATGTGTAATGATTGAACCTGATTCCAGAGAGGCTAATCCAGAACAGGTTATGCTCACATGGCCATGAGATAAATTGATGCGGATGGATGATGTCTGCGGTTTGGAGAGAAACTGAAGAAAAAGCCATCAGGATGGGAAAAGAGAATGAGGAATTATATTACAGCTAGAAAGGACCTGAGAGATCATCTAATCTCACACCCCTCTTTTATAGAAAACTGAAGCTCAAAGTGATAACAGACTGTATTTGAAATTTCACATCTGGTTAACATCAAAGTTAAGATCATCATCTAGGTTTTTCAAGTCTTAATATAATGTATTTGCCACTAACTGTTATTATTTTGAGGATTCAATTGACAGGCAAAGACAAAACTAGTTCCAGAACTTTATAACACTCCCAGCAACATGGCACTAATTGCACCATGGTGCCTCTGGCATATAAAGCAGGTACCATTTTGCCTGGTGGCAAAGGCATATCACTGACAGAACTAGAGCCTTAAAGAGAGAATTTGGGGGGTGGGGGAAGAAGATAAAAAATTTGAGTTTTAAATATGGTGAGTAAAATGAAACATGTAATTGGTGATTCTAGTAAGCAGTTTTAAATCTTTACCAGTAGGCAATTTTACATAAGGAATTTCCCTGTTTTTTGCTACTATAAATTAATATCCTTTTATTCAGGCTACTGGACCTGTTATAACAAAAAAGAGAATTGTCACTATACATTCGTGGAAATGCATAGATACATACAATACAAAAAGTGAATCCTGATGTAAACTATGGGCTTTAGTAATTAATAAGATACCAATAGTGGCTCATTATTATAATAAATATACCACACTAATGCAATATGTTAATAATAGGAAAAAATGTGGGGGCAGGGAATACATGGGAACTCTCTGTACTTTCCACTCAAATTTTTTTGTAAACTGCTCAAAACAATAAAGTCTATCAATTAAAAAAATTATATTGGTAGAAAGATCCATTAGTAACCTAATGTGAGGCTACCCAGTCATAAATGCCAATTTGCTACCTCAGCGGAGATCCACTGGAAAATATATTTAGAAAAGGTGCAAATGACTAAATGCTAACCCAGATTTACAGTGAATATTACTTTTTGCTTCTGAAAAACAAATTGTGAGAATATTTTAAAAATCAATTTAAAATCAATTAAAAATATTCAACATTTTTTTTGTTTGTTTTAAAAAGAGAATTGTTTGAAACCAATACACAATTTTCCAGCATTTTTCTTGCTGAAAGCTGACCTGTTTGTCATTGGCATTATTGATGAGATTGGTCTTTATACTTGACAGAGATTTTGTACTCTATTGTGGATTACAACACACACTCACTGATTCTGTGGCAAATGGCTGGACATTATACATATAAGACTTTTGAAATGATCCACATCATTGCCAATCTAAATATGTCAGTCCCCTGGGAAATAGGAATTTCTAAAACTATACTGATTACCTGGTGGTCTACTGAGCCATTATCTTCAGAACAACCTATGGTTGTTCTCATAGTAATATAATCACATTTTTATTATCTTAAAACAGAAAAAGAGTGACTTGTTCATATTCATTCTCCAAGGACATTCTAAAAGTTCTTTTTCTCCTCCTTTTTCTTCTTTATTTTGTTTTTGAAATAAGTCACTGCATGATGACAAAGAAATGAATGAGAACATATGTAGGCTCTGGCTTTGTTATGCCACAGATTTAAAATATTGGAGTCTTAGAGCTTCAAGGAATTTATTTAATTATTCTATTCCAATGGGTCTCAGCTGGGAATCATGTACCCATCCACCCCCTTGAGAGCCATTACTGTAATCCAAATGCTTCATTTTGTGATAAAGAAATTAAGATTCAAAGACATTGGTTGATTTGCCCAAGCTCTTTGGTGGTAGATCCTGAGCTTGAATCCATTTCTCCTGTCCTGTACAACATCTTTCCTTTCACATCATGTTACTTCAAGTCAATTGATGCAGTTCTGTGTATCATTGGCCTATATCAATGAAAACCAGTGTATTAAAACTCTATGATTGCTACAGTCCCATCCAGCTCTACAATACTATCAATGAACTGTGTGTAGGTGTGTGAGAGTAGGTGTGTGGGAAGAGGTAGTAGTTTTTGGCTTTCCTTCTTTTTCTCTCTTTCACTTAACTATAAAACAAATAAGGAAATAAAATATATTTGATCCAGCATGAATAAGGAAATTGTACTGTAGTTGATTTCCAGGGTCATCCTGTATGTCACTGCAGGCACAGAGAGGTTCTCATGAGGTTCTCGTCTTTTGCAGGTTGACTAGACTATCACTTTTCACCTTCTACCCAGCTACACTTCCAGCAGTAGGGGTTTATATAATAAAATGCACACACTGGTATAAATGCTCAGTCTTAAAGTTCTACTTGTTTCCAGAGCATTCAAGCTGTAAGTAACAGAACCATCATTCCTACTTCCGATGAGTATAGCGTTATATAATTCCCTCTGCACAAATTTAAATACCTTCTTTATGGCTGTCTTACCTCTCTGGATTGGGATGATAAGATCTCATTTTCTTTCTGCCTTGAAGAAAGATCTGAGAGAAGCTTTAGTGAACCTGGTAAATTACTCCTTTTGTACCTCCTCAACTCTGTGGCTTATATTCACCATCATGTAAGGAGACTCCTTTTCAATATACTCTCAAGTTTTGAGAAAAACAAACTACCAGAATTTGAATTGTGTTCTGTGGCCAAGAGGCAATTCCTGGCTTCTGGCTCTAACTACTCTGCATACCTCTCTGAATTGTGAAGATTAGTGACGCCGTGGGCTATATTTCCTTGTGAGAGTGCCTTTGGGTACATGTGCTCTCCTATTTATCCCCTGAGCCAAAGACTACAGACAGCAGAAATTATTAGGAACAATGGTGTTCCTTAAATACAAATATTATCTTTGTGTAGTTTAACAGGAAACCCAGTACCTTAGGGAAAAAATAAAATTGGAGGTACAATCCTTGAATGTGTAGAAACCATGCTTTAAACAGGATCCTGTTAATGATTAACACAGCTGAGATTATTTGTCTTATAAACTGAGGAGGGTAACTCAGAGTTATGGTTTATATAATTAGAAACCATATTTGCAAACAGATTTCTAAGTCTACTTACTCCATAATGTTCAATACACACTTGCACATGTACATATACTTGAAGAGAAAAAAAAAATCAAGAAAATATTGCTTCGAATACCTTTTTTTTTTATATTTCAAGATAATAACCACAGCTACCAGGACAGGCTACTTGAGAATATCAAAAGCATCAATCAATTTCATAGTTAGCAGCATCATCTTTCTTTGGGGAACACTTTGTATGAGGTAGAATGTGCCTATTTTCTCACCAGGGCCTACGAGGGGAGCTGGATAGAGAGGATGAGAGCAAGCCTGCCAGTTTTCCATGGATGGACAGGGAAAGAGAATTAGTCAGCACTCACTCTTCCACCTGCTTCCCAGAAACCTCTTACTGTTTTTGCCTTATTTGCCTTTTCCTTCTAAACTTGGACTATTTGCATACATAGGCAAAAAAAAAAAAAGTGCATATAACTTTGCCACAAACAATGGACAATTAAACTAGATATTTAAGAACTGTCTCATATCACCTCCTCTGGGCCAGATTTTCAGGTTTGGGATCTGAAACTTAAAAATAAAAGAAAATCTCAATGCAAAAATCCCTTTTAAATTGCTCTTCCCCACCCCAACTCTTTTTCTCTTCTTTCTCTGACTTTTTTTCTAGTTTCCATTTATGGAAGGGGAAAACATGTGAATAAATATGGACTATATCCATTAAAAGCATTATCTGTCCTTTGCTGTTGTTCATTAGTTTATTTAACAAATATTCTTTGAACACACTTATATATTAGCTAAGTGCTAGGTGTGCATGTAATAGTCAACAAAATAGACAAAGTCTTAATGAAGCTTATAGTCTTATAAATTAGACATTAAATCAAATACTTTCTATGTGAAGAAATAACCAAGGGTAACTAATTTAGGCCAGAGGGCCAGAGAAGGCTTCTTTGAGGCAGTAACACATGATTATCTGAAAAATATTTGATGATGACTCTGTATATTCTGGACAAATTATTCTCCTAAATCTTATGATATAAAAAATATCTCTAAGCATATCCACGTATCTGCAAAATAAATGTAATGAAAAGGTGTGAACATTAATTTTTAAGTGTGGTCTATTCTTTTTTCCTGGATTGCAAATGGTTTTATTTAGTAAACTTGCATTTTCTAGTATTATGAGAGAAGACCCCATATAAAAATACTTCTTTATTTGATGTCAGTGGTGTTACTAAGTACAGTGGTAAAGACAAAAGCAGTGAACCAGATAACTCTTTTTTAGATGTATAAGGAAGAATTTAACATCCCAATATGAATGAGAGAGGGTGTCTGCCTAGTATTATAAACAGACTCAAACCCTTTTTCGATTATACTTTTGTTGTTATTGCAATCAATGCAAAGGAAACAAGGAACACACAAACATGAAGTAGTAATTTTTCTAGACATTATCTTGGTTAAACTTTAGAACTTTGTTATAAATCCACAAAATACAGTCTACCTCAGAGTAAGCCCGCATTGGACCCACCCCCAATGAAATTGCTGAATTAACAAGATAATATGAAAATTTGCTTTCAAATTTATAAAGTGCTTAATTAACTTCCCACCTGGTTCTCGAAACAAATCTTTGAAGTATTAATATTAACCTTATCCTGCTATTTTAAAAAAGAAATAAGAGTTTAGACAATATAGTGAATTAGTGAGTGGGGAACTGAGTTTCAAAACTTGGTTTTCTGACACCAAAGCCTGTGGTTTTGCTGCTGTATTGCTGCTCAGCCTTATTTTAAGTGAGAGAGCCCCCGAGGCTGTCCTGAGAAGAGTGACAGATTTCACACTGTAAAATATCAGTTGGACAATCACACTTTCTGCTCTGTCACTTCGTGAAGACTTAGGGGTCAAAACCTCATCTTATCCTAGTTTTCTTTAGACATGCACTATAAAATCTTATATTCAAAAGCAGAAGGAGAGTTAAAACTAAAACTTTTCATGTGGCTTTGAGGCACTTTGTGACTAGCACCTGTAGAAGCAAACTGCTCAGTGAGATCCACACCTGAGTCTCATAGCTGTATTGCTGCCCTGTCTTTCATACAAAAGAAAGTGGATAGAGGTCTCTAAATAAGGTAAGAACTTGCAAACATGCTGAGAACATCTCCTCCTGGAACAATATTTAGTGGAGAGAGTTCTTCACAAGCCTGCCTCCTCTTTAAAGGAGATCTAAAAGCCTTCCGAAAAGAGTCATGTGTGTCCTAATAATTTCAACATTTAAAGAAAAGCAAGTTCCTGACCTTAAGAAAGATAATAATAACAGTAATAATGATGATGATGATGATAAAATAATAAAATAATAATAATAATAACAATAATAATAGTAATAATAATGATGGCAATGTGGAGAATGGAACACTTTTGCTTATTTGGTCTCCATTGTTCTGAAGTAATTCCACTTTTGGCAGCTTAAGCATTCTTGAATTATTTTCCATCTCAGAATATTTAGGTAGATTATAGCCGATTTCTAATTGCAAGAAAAATTGTTGTCTAAAATTACAATAACTGTGTGTGACTGACATTGTTAGTTGGCCAACTCCACAATCACTCCAAAAGAGATTCTTGCAAAAATTTAGAAAGGCCCATACTAGCAGTAGGCTTGTGAACCAGTCTTAGCCAAAGAAACATGAAGGAGGTCTCTTGAAAGCCTTCTGGGGTAGTTTCAATATACTGTTGAAGAGATGTTGTTGACTTCCCAGTCTACCTTCTTCTTGCCTTTAACTTAGCCATGATGCCTAGAGCTGTCACAGTCTTCTTGTGACTGTGAGCATTGAGATCATGAGAGTGAAGAGCCAGAAATCTAGGGAGACCATGGGTAGAAAGATTGAAAGAGTCTGTCGTAAATGTTGTCAACCAGCTGAACTAACACCAGCAATTGGCTACTTCCAGCTTCTCCATTATGTGAGAAGGTAAATAAATGTCTCTTTGTTTAAGCTACTGTTCTTGCAACTATCTGTAATGTGCAACTGAAGATACACTTCAACTGCTAACAGTTATCAGCTTTCAGCTAGTTACTAAAAGGGTTTAAACCTGTTTCCTTATATATAAAATATAAGAAGGCTGAACCCTTTTAGATTTAAGAATGCTGATTCAAAAATTTCATTGGCCCTATTGTGTTTAGAAACAAATTTTTTTCAAAAAAGGTATTATACATATTTCAAGCTTCTATTTTCAATTTTATAATTAGCATGATCTTTGTAGCGCCATGGGGTTATGAAACAGTACATATTTTGTTGTCATTTGCTTACTATTTAAATGGTTATGTGACTTCATGAAAAGTATTTTGTGTTTTTATGATTCTTCACAAGTGTCAATGCAATAGGAATATTCCACTGAAATTTATGGAATGCCAAAATTCACAATGTATACTTTCTCACACAAAAACTTACAAAAGTAATGGCTTATCACTGAAGAGTATCTATTTTAAGAGGACTAAGACTTAATTGTCTTGATTGTCCTGGTTGTCTTTGATTGTCCTCATCAGGACAATTTATAGATTGTGGACAGGGAGTCACTGTCAGGACAGAATACGAAAAGATAATGTTTTCTACAGGCAAAGATTTCAGATAAGGGTGTCCTTTATCTCCCTATTTATTTAATCTGTATGCAGAATATATATGAAAAACTGGGCTAGATTCAGAGGAAGCAATGAAAATTGGTAAAATACCAATAACTTAAGATATGCAGATGACACCATCTTACTAGCAAAAAGTAGCAATGATTTGAAATGACTTCTGATGAAAGGGTAAGAAGAAAGTGCCAAAGCAGGACTGTATTTAAACATCGAAAAGACAAAAATCCTAACTATAGAAAAAATACACAATTTTAACATAGATACTAAAGATATTGAAATTTTTAAAGATTTTGTTTACCTTGGTTCAGTAATCAATTCAAATGGACACTGTAATCAGGAAATCAAGACAAAGCTGAGGCTCAGAAGGACAGCAATGGAAGAATTAGGAAATATCATCAAGAGCAAAGATGTGTTATTAGAGACCAAGGCTAAAATCATCCACACCCTCATATTCCCTGTTACTATGTACAGATATGAAAGCTGGACAATGAAGGGGGCTGATAGGAAAAAAATATAAGATTCATTTGAAATGTGGTGTTGGAGAAGAGCTGTATGGATAACTTGGACCACCAGAAAGACAAGCAAGTGAGTCCTAAACAAATTAAGCCTTGAACATTGCTGGAGGCAAAAGTGACAAAACTGAAGTTGTCTTACTTTGGGCATATCATGAGAAGGCAGGGTTCTTTGGGAAAAAAACAGCAATACTGGGAAAAATAGAAGGCAGTAGGAAAAGAGGAAGAAAAAATATGAGGCGGATTCACTCCATAAAAGAAGCCATAGGCATGGGAGCTGAGTAGCACCATGGTAGATAGGACAATATGGACATCGCTCATTCATAGAGTCACCAGAATAGAGTAGGAGCTCACTCAGCCACATGTAGCATACATAGAGTTAATTACATAAGGTTTATTAGTTCAGTTCTTACTCTGAGCACAAGAAAAATACCTTTTCTAGTGACAACTTTGAAGAAAGAGTCTTTTTATTGTTTCTATTTAAAAATCACTATGGGAGGTAATGCTTGGTCATTGAAAAGAAACTATATAGGCAATAGACTGAAAGTAAGGGATTTTAAAGCACTCCCCAAGTAGATCTGCAACAACAGACTTACAGGGAATGAATATCACATTCCTTTTCAACAGAAGACCATGTTATCATAACAAAGACTGTTACGTCTTCTCATATGTAATTTTAAGAGTTTTAAATGATAGGGCTCAGAGGGTAGGGGAAGGGGGGAGGTAGATGGGGTAATAGGGGTCAAATACGTGGTGACATTAAACAGTTAAAAATAAATATATTTTTTAAAAATGATAGGTTTTAGCTACTTCTGAAGATTAAATTCCTGAGAAATTATATTTATTTTCAATTTTAAAAATTAAGATTTTTAAAAAGCAATTCTACTACACAGACTCTTTCAAGTACAATATTTGAGGTGAAAAGCTTAAAAATAACAAAGTTACTACTTTTATGTACTTCAATTATTAACAGGTTAATATGTCAAAAATAGCTGAAACCACAGTTTTTCTGCTCTTAATACTTTTAATAATTATTGTAAACCAAAATTAATTTAGATTGTAATAAAAATTAAAAGCATTTATTTGAGCAGAAGGAGCTGCAATCCAGGAGACACAGACTGAAGTAGCAATCTAAACTGTGTTCCACCCAACCAAAGGACAGGCCGTCTTTTATAATAAAATTTCCCTCCTAGGTTTCCAATTAGGTTCGTTTTATGTAAATGAGGTATCCAAACTGTGCAGTTCTGATTAGACAAGTCTGGTCCCAGTCATTGGTAGAAAGAGGAAACCAGGATTTCCTTGTAATGGTTGGCTCAGAGAGCATAAACAAGCAGGGCATAGTAGTGGGTAGCTGAGAGTTCAGTCTGAAGTTCTTCCTGGGGTATACAGAGTATGTAAGAAGTCCCTGTCAGTAAATGGCTAGTAGGCTCTTATTTATAAAATTCAGATTCTTGATTGACTATGGGGAGTCCATTTCAGCAGATAAATTCCTTCTCGGGGGTTCATATCAAACGAATCTTTCTTCTTGGGGTCCACATTATAAATCAGCATGATTTGGATATAGTGCTAAGTTTGGCTTAAGTGGTATAATACTTTAAAAATGAAGCTTAGTATATTATTCTTTTTTAAATTCCTTTTAAAAATCACTCAAAACAGGTTCACATTCTCTTGGATTTAATACGAGTAATAAATAACTAAAAAAAGTTTTAGCGACAACTTGTTTATAGTTTTTATTGATGAAATTTAAACCAGTCAGAATCTCACAAAATTCCTGAGAACTTAAAACTATCAAATAGAATTTACGTTGCTTCTGTGTAAGCAAATTCTTGTAAATTTGTTCTTATCTCTCTGTGACAATGATGCCAAACAGTAAGATGGTAATTTTCCCTACTGGGGTGGCATTTCCAGGCAGCTTAATTACCATTTTTAGGGTGTCCTCCAATTCATAGAGATCATCTCTTCCACAGTCTTCCTATTAGCCAACAAGAAAAATTAAACATTTCACTTTCTCTAGCCTCTCACTCTAACTAGCTAAGAGTTGGGGCAAATCAGACCAAGCAGATAGGAACTAGTTTGGATCTCTAACAACCAGTTTCTACATGGCCCTTAATATATTATAGCTTTGCAATTTTACCACATGCCTATGGTCAGCTCATTCTTCTACACTACACAACAACTAATTTCCACAACTTCTACTCGTCTCAGATTCTATCCGCTTCTGTACTCCTTATACTCACAGGACTCTGCATTTTCCTTAAAAAAAAATTTTTTTTTTTCAATTAAAAGCTTCATGCAAAATTTCTTCAACATTACAGTCTCCTGCCACCAAATCAATGCTTCTTCTCCCATCTCTAATTTCTAGCCCATAAAAATGGAGGAAATGTTTCCTCTTATTATTCAAGCACAATCTCTCTACATATATTGTGGATTATATTCTTTTCTATATTTTCAGGAGACAGTTGGATTGTTGAACACATTCAAAAAGATTCAAGAGGCTTTGCTAGAAATGATGATTTATTCAAGCACCTTAGATTTTGCAAACTGGAAATATAGCTAAGCAAAACTTAGACATGTTGTGAAGGAGAAAGAAAAGCCGAAGGTTCTTATAGTAAAAGTACATTCTGGAGAAGAATCAGTCCTGCATTCTTAGCATCAGGATTGGTCCAAGATGGTAATCTTCAGATGTCCAGTGGTCTGGACAATAGAATAATTTCTTTTGAGGTAATTTAGATGGTCACCTGAAAGTTTGATGTATATTCAGGCATGTTCCTCCAGGTATTGATGAAGAATTGGAAAGTTCAGAAGTTTATGTTCTCAGATAACTTAAGGCAAGAATAGAATCATTTATTTTCTCATGCCTTAACCTATTTAATAATTTAGCAGCTTGATCATAGTGACTCCATATTTTTTCTTCACTCTATTTCCTCAGGCTTTTTTTTCCCTCAAATTTTAATTGTTTTGAATAGGCAATATATAGAAATGGTCCAAAATTCAAAAATTAAAAAAGAGAATATAATGAAAAGTCTCTTTTCCATTCCTAGTCTCAGTCACCTATCTTCCCCTTGGGGCAAGCATCCTGCCAAAAATATTCAATGCACACACAAGTAAATTATGCAAACATATTTTCTCTTGTGTTTTGTTTGTTTGTTTTAGCAATACACCTTACATACTGTTACATATCTCATTTGTTTTTTATTTAAAAATATACCTTGGAGATGATATTAATTCATAAAGTATCGGTTCATTCTTTTTTTAACTACATAGTATTAATTATGAGTGTCCCATAAATTATTTAATCTGACCTCATTGATAGACATTTAACTTGTCTCCAGACTTTTATTGTTATAAACAACATTGCAACAAACAATTTTGTACATTATTTCACATATGTGAAGATATCCCATCGGTTAAATTCTTATTAGTGGGATTACAGGGTTAAAGGATAAACGCAATTGAAATTTTGATAGATATTGCCAAATTATCCTCCATGGTAGTCGAATCAAGCTACAGTCCCAGCAAAAATGTATGAGTGATAACACTCACCCAACAGAGGAGCATAGCAAAGTTTTTGCTGATCTCAAATTTAAATAGCAATTCACTCTTATGAGTAAGATCGATAATCTTTTTAAATATAAAAAAGCTATTTGTAATTCCTTTTTAAAGAACTGTTTGTTCATATCTTTTTCCATTTTCTCTTGTTGTGTTTTTTAAAAATTGACTTATTTATATATAAAGACAATTTTTGTAATATGTTACAATTGATTTTGGTCATGCATAAAATTTTTTATAGTCAGATTTATTACACTTTTACTTTTATGGCTCTGGCTTTTGTGAGATACTTGGAGAGTCCTTCCCTACTCCAAGTTCATGAGTAAAAAACGTTCTTAAGTTTTCCTCTACTATTTTTATGATTTCTGTCTTAAAGTTTTCTTCATAAAAATTTTACGTATTTCTTAAGATCGTTTCTAGATATTTTGTCCTTTTTTTACTGTTATTGTAAGTGGATCCTGTCTCATTAGATTTCCTAATTAATTTTAATACATGAAGGCTACTAATTTCTGTATATTAATTTTTTGGTCACTTTACTGAATTCTCTCATTGTAATTAGTTTTCAGTTAACCATCTTTGGATTTTTAGGCATACAATTATATTACCTGTAAATAGTAGATTTAACTTCTCCATCTCTAATGTTTAAAATTCTTTAAACATGTGAAAATTCTTTCTCTTTTTTATGTTCTTTATTTAGTACCGCCAGAATAGTGTTAGACAGTAATGAGATCATAGATATTCTTGTCTTGTTACTTAGATAATCTTACATTGAAGATTATCTTCTAATTCCCTAATACAATCAGCTTCTCCCTATCTCCTAGATCCTTCTGATCTTGAAAAAACTGTGATTACCACATTGCTCTTTCATTTTTCTTTCAAAGCCAAACAGCTTGAAAAAGTTATCTATGCCTGTTGTTCTCATATTCTCCTCTTTCATTTATTCCTCCATTAATTTCAGTCTAGTTTCTGTTTCCACCACTAGGCAGATCAGGTGCACTGGCTTATGAATCAACTTGTACTCAAGAAACTCTTTTAGTGGTGGTCATGGTTGCAGGAAGGCTGAGCTTCTGAGATAACAGTGGCAGCAGTGTGAGAGATGGGTGTGTGATGGGGCTCAGAACATGCTATTCCAAAATATGGTGCCTTGGCATATTGAATATTTTAAGCTGAAGGAGTTTAAGAAAACGGAAGAACAAGGTCACTATGATCCTCCCCTGCCCTTCTCTCTTGAGGCAGGTCATAAAACCCTCTCGTGAAAGATGACTTCCCTATACCCAGAGGAGAGGAGGATCCTCATCTCCAAAGACAAAGGGACTCTGATGAGACTCAAACTAATAGACAGGCCTTGCTAATTTTCCATCAGTTTACTACACTTACCTTATACTCTTTGTCTTATCGTATTTCTCCATGACTGTCTACTCTTCATCAAACCTAGGACAAAATACTCAGGTTTAATTGTTTCTTTAGGTGTTCATTTCCTTATGAAGGCTCCCCTGTCATGTAAAACTTGTATTAAATAAATGTGTATGCTTTTTTTTCCTGTTAATTCATCTTTGTCAAATTTAATTTTCAGAACCAGGCAGGGACTCTAAGAGAGTAGGAGAAAACTTTTTCCTCCCCTGCATGTCTAATGTACAGTTCAAGCCTTCTCCTTGGTGCCATATGTGGTATCTGGTGTCCAATGGCGGCAACAGTATCTTCTCTTGATCACCTGTGCAGTGTGATTTGGGATGTTGTTTCTGGCTGTTAGTCTCCAATCTGGTTTACCAAGGTCCCAGAGATTTAATGAACTACTCAGTAGGCTTTTAATATAATATATTAATATAATAAATTTTGCTTATATTAGCCACTGGTTTTGTTACTCACTCTTCCTAAGATTATCAATGTTCTCATTCAACCCAATTGATCATTCTCTCCTTCTAAAAACATTCTCGTTCCTCAGTTTCAATGATACTATATTTGCAGTTTTCCTTTTTTTGTCTCTGGCAACTCAATCTCTTTTGCTAGAGCTGCCTTTTCTCCAACATATCATTTGAATATCCCCACTTCTCAGGATTATGCCTTATTTGCTCTATTAGTGTCCTAAATGAACTCATATACAGTACTTCCATGTCTTGAATACAATTTGCTGATTACCTCTAAATGTATTTCCCCTGCCTAGATGAATGAGTTCTATATCTGGATATCTAACAGTGTACTCAGCATATCTGCTGGATGTCTTATTTGCACTTCAGACTCAAGGTTCTATTTGCTTTTAAAATTGTCTTATCTCAGTGAATGACACCACCGCCTACTCAGTGCTCATGTCAGAAACCATATCATGTTAGAATTATCCTTGACTTTGTTACTCTTATCTTCAAAATCCAAACGAATTCTCTAGTTTTACTTCTTTTTAACTTGGCCAACTTCTCTAGTTTTATCACTTTGGCTCTATCATCATTTCTTGCTTGAATTCCTATATCTACTTAACTAATTCTTGAATTTACTCTTATTCTTATCATTCTATTCTCTTTATGGTAGTCAGATTGTTCTTTTTAAAAATGAAAAGTCAATCATGTTACTTCTGTATCGAGAATCTTTTAATAGCTTCCCATTACTCTTAGGATGAAGTCCAAAATACTTAAGAATCTCCTTTACCTGGACCTTTTCTGCCTTTCTACTCTGTATTAGTCAGTGTATAGCCAGAAAAATTGAACCCAAGGACCATTTCAGTGAGTGAAGATCAGAACTATGCTATCTCCCTGGGTTGGAGCCCGCTAGCTTTCACTGCTCTTTGCTAAGCTGGAGACATGGGACCTGTTCCTATTGCTGCTGGAACTAAATTGGCACTTGCCTTTCTATAGATGCTGCTAAAAACCTTTACTGACTGCTAGAGCTCAGAGTCTTCTATCATCTCTCTTGCTCCTACATGAGGTACCAAAGCAGAAAAAAAAAATGGCTTCTTTATTTCTTCTACTCTAAATGGCCCACCAGTTCTGCATTGTAGCAGAAATTAACAGAAAATATGCTGAAAAGGAGTCTGCAAAACGTAGTTTGCTAGCTTTCAGCCTTTGTGAATCAGGGGACACAGAGGTCAGGAACTGAGCCAAGAGACACAAATAACTGGCACATACTCCTATTCTTATTTTACCAACTGACCGAACTGTGGGCTTTACACTGAAATCTTTCAAGACACACAAACACACACACACACACACACACACACACACACACACACACTCTCTCTCTCTCTCTCTCTCTCTCTCTCTCTCTCTTTCTCTCTCTCTCTCATATGATTTTCATATGGTTAATATCAATTTATTTTCTGGGTCTTGACTTAAATAACAGTTCATCAATGAAGTGACTTTTGATCCCACATATTAACTTGGGTCCCCTCTGGCACCCTGTGCCTTTCCTCACAATATTAATAAAATCGTGACTGAAAAGTTGTATATTTATTTACTATCTGAAAACTTATCAAAGAGAAGGACCTCTATGTCTTCTTTACTGCTACATCTTCATTGCATGGAGCATAGATAATCTGGAATAACTTTACCGAATAAATGAAATGTATCTTCTATCATAGCACTTGAAAAAGTAGTTCATTCATTGTCAATAATCCCTCTATGGACAAAACATTTAATAGTTTTGAAAGGTTATCTTATTATTAGGCAAAAGGGTCAGTTTCTCAGGAATTTCTCACATGCTTTTATGAATATAAATACTGGCAGAAACAACATTAGTTTTTCTAGGTGAGTTTTATTAGAAGTTTAAATGCCTGGATCTTTTTCAATAAAATAGTATATTTCACAGTTATTTAAGTAACCATAGAGATAGTTATCAAAACAGATAGAAAAAGACAAATTCAAGAAATTAAATAGATGAAATTCTTATGAAATGTACAAAGGGCAGAGTAAACATGACAAAAGAAATTAGAAAGCAAAGATTCCTTTCAATTCTGAGGTTCCAGCCATCTAGTCATACAATTACACATAAAAACAACAATAAAACCTAATTTTTACCTAAATATTCACATACATTTTAGACCAAAATGATATTTCAAACAGTGAATGGCAGTACCTAAGTATTAAAGTATTTCATCATGAGAAGGATAGAACTGATTCCTTGACGAACTGGCTTATAGCTGCCCAATTTAATTCTATTCATTAGGTCAACTCCTTCGGCTTTTTATCCCATAACTGTAGGGTACAAGAGGGTAGCGAGCTATCAGCAGTATGTTATCTTTAAAGCTGGGTTCCTAATTCTGAAATTGGATTTTAAGAATTCTAATATTCAAAGTGTTTGATCTGTTTTTAAGAAGTGAGCTATATCTATACTTGTCTATCCTTGGCTGCTTGGAATATAACAATCCATAGGTTCTGATTTGTGGGGGAAAGTGGAGATGGGGTTATTGTCAACAAATTTTTAAATTATTGCTGAGGGAAGGACATGATAAGTTAAATTAGAAGATGATTGATGCAATTCATCTAGGAGAGCTTTAATTTTTTTCAGGGGAAATAAGAAGCAATGTTATCCACTGAGAGTACATGGGCTAAGAAAAGGGATAGGAAAACCTGAGCAGACGGAAAAACATTTGGAGCAGTCACTGTAAAGATTTCAATAAGGATGATAATAAGGACTATTGAGTAGCTTTGAGAATCTGAGGGGAAGTTTGATACCATGAATTTCAAGAATTATAACTGGTGCCCTGTTGAGATTTTATCAAGCAACTCCTGATCTATGGCAAGAATACTGATTGTTGTCAGTGAGGGTTAGCAACCAGAGAAAGGCTGGTGTGTACATTATTTAAAAGTTTACCATAGAGTCCAGTCTGGCTAGGAAAAGCCAGAATGAGAATACTGGATTTGAAGGTAAGTGTTAGAAGACAAAAACTGGAAGAGACAGAGTAAATTCAACAGTGATGGTAAACTGGTATGAAAATAGGAGGGCTAGGTTAGAAAAGCTCTTCAATGAGAAATTCACACTGAGACCAAAGGTCCACAGGAGGTTGAAAAGTATTGATGTTGTCAAGGATTTCAAGAAGCAGCAGAAGAAAAAAGTGTACACAGAGGTTAAAAAGAGGACAGATCTTGTGCGAAAGCTATAGAACAATGATTTAGAAATAGATATACCCAGCCCTGTTCCAGGTAGCATGGGTTGAAGAAATGAAAGCACACACACACACACACATACATCCCTACACACACAGAAGCTTTCAATAGATGATGATGTAAAATCTTTTAAATTTTAAGAGAAAATTCATTTTCATTTAGTTTTAAAAGGTAGGAATGTTAAAGGCAATTTGGTGGTGGGGTTCCCTCGTCAAACAATTCTCCAACTCTCTAGACCAACTGCGTGTCCTACAATTCAGTTATGACAAAAACTACCTGAAATTAGCACAGACCCCATATTTTAAGGGCTCAGTCCCACAGAACTACTCTACTTCACATGACAATCACAAATCCCAAGTTGTTGCCTTTATTTCTGACCAACTGGCTACTAATCTATGACTCTTTCCTTGGGTTTGAAAATTTGCCAGAAGGGTTCTCAGAACTGAGGAAAACACTTATTACTGGTTTACTATGACTCAGCTCAGAAATAGCCAAAGAGAAAAGATGCATAGAGCAAAGCATGTGAAAGGGGAGCAGAGCTTCCATACCCTCTCTGAGTATTCCAACTTTCTATGTGTTCACCAACCTGTAAGCTCTCAGAACCACTTTGGTTAGTTTTTAATGGAGTCTTTGTTAAGTAGGCATGATTGATTAAATCACTGGCCATTGATGATTAAGCCAATTCCCCACCCTTCTCTCCATCCTGGATGTTGGGGGTTGGGAGAGGTGGGGCTAAAAGTTCTAACTCTCTAATCACATGGTTGGTTTCTCTGGTAACCAGCCCCCATCGCCAAGAGACACCTCATTAACATAATTGCAGATATGGTTGAAAGGGGCTTATTATAAATAAAAGACACTTCTCTTACCCTATAACTCAGGAAATTCCAAGGATTACATGAGCTCTGTGCCAGGAACCAGAGAGACAAAGACCAAATACATATTTTTCATTATATCACAATTAGTTTTCTTCTGCTGCTGTAACAAATTACCACAGACTCAATGGTTTACAACACAAATTTTTCACCTTACAGTTCTGTAGGTCAGGATTCTAACACTGGTCTCACTTGGCTAAAATCAAAGCGTAGGCAGAGTTACATTCCTTTCTGGAAGCTCTAGGGGAGAATCTTAGTCTTTTGTCTTTTCCATTCCAAACACTGAACATATTCCATTCCATTAACACTGCATCTCTGACTATTTTTTCTGGTCACATCTCCCTCTGATTCTTCTGCTTTCCTCTTTGATTTTTAAAGACCCATGTGATTACATTGGGCCCACCTAAATAAAGTCAGCTGATTAGCAATGTTACCATTTGCAAACTTAATTCCCCTTTGCATGTAACCTAACATATCCACAGGTTTGGGGAATTAAAATATGGATATTTTGTGGGGACCGTTATTCTGCCTACCACAGGAAAAACACTGCAAAAGTTTGTAAGCAAATAAAGAAGGACAGTGAATTAATGCAATCTGGTTAATGGAAGGCAGAGTTTATCAGAACTGATTTCAAGATTTCAATTGGATGTGGGATCATGAGCCCTAGCAAAGTTTCAATCCCAGATTGCTGATGATTAATATGCGCTTTCTGAATCTATGTTTAAAAATACTAACGGTACTATTACTGCTGCTGCCCTTGCTGCTGCTGCTCCTCCTCCACCTCCTCCTCCTAACAACAACAACAACAACAACAACAACAACAACAACAATAACCAAACAAATACCTCTTAGGCTTTATAGATCAGGGCTGCTATAAGGTCATCACATGAACTCATTTCATCCTTAAACAATATTGTGAGAAATAATCATTTTCCCTATTTTCACATGAGGAAACTAAGTCTTAGTAACTTGCCTAAGGTCACGAAGTAGAGAATTTGAACTGAAACCCAGGTAGTAAAGCTCCAGGGCTTTTAACATTACATCCTACAGTCTTCCTATGTTCATCTCTCCGGGTGGGGAGAAGTGGAGTGGCTGACAAGTATCTGTTTTGATTCAGATACCAAAGGGTACCAGTTAGATATGAAGCTAATTAGGACAGGATCTGTTGAAACAGCCATCGGAGGAAAAGTGGCTCTTCGTATTGAATCTATAGACACCAGATTACTTTCGTTCAATTCAATCTAAATATAATGGCAAAACCATCCACAAACTATTTTTCTTTTCCCTTCTTTTCATTTAGCAAATATTTATTAATGGTAATATAAGAAAAGCTGTATAGGACATTATGTGAATCTAAGACATACTCATAAGAATTAGATGAATAATACAAAGTAGAAAATTATAAAATTTGCCAAATAATTTATAAAACCATCTATTATATTATTGCAACCTTTGTCATTTGATCCCCTTCCATTTTCTTCTCCATATTCTCTCTTCTTTTAATATCTGTCTGCCTCTACCCATATTTTCACTACCTTTGAAGGCTTCTCTTTTCATCGTTTTGCTCATATTCTTGGCTTTTTCTTCTCTCATTTGCCTGCATCACCATCTACTAGCTACACCATATTCTAATCTCTGTGGGAATAAACTATTTTGTTTTGAAATACTAAAATTCTCCTGAATTTATTTTCTCCTTTTAACTTATCACTATTCAAATTCGACTTTCATTCTCTCTGCTCAACTTCCTTACTAAATTTCTGCTTATAATTCTCCCAAATCTTGACAATTCACCCATCTTCCCTTTCACTGTTCTCTGAATTTTAGCAAATCTAATCTTGTCATTCCATATTCAAAGTTATTCATGTTTCCATGATCTACCAGATAAAAATCTTTACACAGTTTAGAAACTCCCTGCTTACATCCAACCATGTTTTTGCCTTTTCCTCTAATTCTGCTTTGCATTTTACCCTGTAGCAGCACAGAAATACTTGTGGTTTCCAACACACATTACACTCTGTCATTCCTCTGTAACCTTTTCCTATTCCCACTGCTGCTTTTACTCTATCTGTATGGGAAACTCCTAGTCAAATGTCATCTTTGCTGTTAGGCCTTCCCATTCTCTTTTAAGCACATATGGGACTCCTCTTCTGCCCCAGCCTATACTGTACATCCCTCCATTGTTTACAAGAATGTTGTTATTGGTTTGGGGGGTAAGGACTTGGGTTTTTCTATTCCTAACACCTAACATAAACTCCAGTGCACAATAGCCCAACCATCTTTGCTTAATTTAACCTACCCTTTTATTTAACCTACCATCACACTATGGCATAGCTCTTCTTTCTGCCTAAATATCAGTTCCTCAAAGTGTATTCTTTGGAACCCCAGTGCTCTACAGAAGAGTTGTATATTATAAATAGAGTTAGCCTTTAGATAGCTATTTGAAGTGTCTGCTTATTTTCATTGTAAGTTAAGAGAAGTCCAATTCTTCTTCTCTCAAATAATCCTCTTATCTTTTAGCTCCATAATGATTCTCAAATGCAATTGAGGTCCGTCAAAGAAATAATTAGAAAATTAGAAATAGAAATTTTTTAATAATTAGAAAATTAGAAATTAGAAATTAGAAAATTAGAAATTAGAAATTTCTATTTTTTACCATGATCTAGATGAGGAACATCAACAACAAAACAAATCATATGTATATATGGCTAAAACACCAACATAATTTCCTCCAAATTTACTTATTTCAAACTCACCTCTGCTCGATCTAGATTATTGCCAATAAAATGAACAAATTGTGCTCATTTCCGTTAATGCTTCTATTCACATTAATAGATGGATTGATGTTGGGTCTGTGATTTTAAACAGTTTGAGGAAAATAACCGTTACAAGGGAAAGTTTTAAGAAAGAGTCACTGAAAAATAGAGCATCAGTCAAGGTCTGATCAGGAAAACAGAACATACTATGTTACCAAGGGAACTTAATAATAGGGTGTTTTTACACAGGGGCTGGAGGGGGATCTCTAGACCAAAAAGGGGAATTTTTTGGTCTGAGGTGACCGAGATATCAGATGTAAGAAACCACTGTCACCTTTAGAGCTAGGGAAACAAAGGGAAAAGGTTGGGTTACGAGAACTCAGAAGCTCAGAAGGGGGATCCTGCTGAACTAGGGATTAGACCTCTGAGAAGTGGGCACAGCCTGGCTGGTGCTGGTACCTCTGAGGGGTCGTTATAAGTCTGGTTCTTAGAGTGTAAAACAAGTGGGAGGCTGGAACCAACTGCTGATGATAGTGTGAAGGGCTGTTACTGCTGAGGTGATGCTGATAGGAGGTCTCTTTCTTCTACTCCGGCCTTCCTTCCTGTGACTTCTATTGATAGAACCTACCAGGAAGAAAGTTGGCAAAGGAGACGGATTGCAGAGCCACAGCCCCAGTATTACAAACCCAGAATGTGGAAGTGTGAATATGGAAAGACAATAGATTGATAAGCAGCACTAAAAGCAGTTAAGAGTCTTAAGCAATAGTCTTAAGTCTATTTTCCAGCTTAAAAAACTCAATCATATACTCAAGACCTTAAAAAATTAATATTCTTCTGTTATTTGCCAGTAGATATGCACTCGAGTATGCTAAGTCACTAAACTTATCATTTAATCATCTAATCTGGGACCTATATGACTGATATTGTTCTAGGTGGTTGGGTTCCAACAGTGAAAAAATAGCTTCCCATCACTCTTTGTGGAACTTTCATTTTAGCAAAGGAAGAACAAACAATAAATAAAGATATAACATGTCAGATGGGGAGAAAATAAAGCAGGTTAAGATGGGATAGAGATTAAGGGTGGGGGGGCTTTTTCATATGAAGTGGTCATAGAAGATCTTAACGATGAGTGAAATTTGAGCAAAGACTCAAGGGAAACATAAGGGAGAAAGCAGTATGAATTTATTGGGGGGAGGGGGAAACTTTTCTGTAGGAAATAGCTGCATTTGATAAATGTGAGGTTGGTGAAGATTTCCAAGTGGGTAGATTTGTGTGTGGAAAGGAGTGGGGGTATCTGCAGTTTTTTGTTTTTTAACTATTTGCAAAATTCTGCTTTAGAAAATGTGATTATAGCCAGGTAAAATCAACTTATCATCAACTATAGTACCAAGTTCAAACATTCCACAGAGCATTGCCTATCTCTTTCACTGAGGGAAAAGCTATATTTCGCATAGCGGGTTATAAAAAAATTGCTGATGGTAAATGGAACTACCTAGAGTACATAGGGCCTACCTCTACTATGAAATATTTCCTTTGTTTCAAAGTCAGGTATGAAATTCTAATAACAGTCTCAAATCTTTAATTTAGAATATTTGAGGAAGTGTAAAATGTCCAGCACTGTACATGATTATCTCTTTGTTAACATTTCAACCTTTGTTTTTTAATTAAGCATTAATGAAACTCGATAATTGGCCAGCAGTTTTTGAGGCAGAAAGTGGGATGGATACCATCAGTACTCTTAACCAAAAACAGTGAAATCATTTTTGGCATTAAGATCATGTTGCTTTTTATTCAGATAATTTTCTTCTTGAAAAATGCATGCATAATTTGGATTCAATGGTATCACAAACATTAATGTTAGCTATAATTATTTTTTCAACCAGTTTGTCCCTCAAACAATAAAAGTAAACTTAACTATAAAGTTAGACAGCTAAAAATGGTATAAACCTGTGATACTCTCATGTTAAAGGTTTTTTAGAAATCAACAGTTATTCTGGCTCTTAGAAAAAGAGCTGTACTATGTAATGTAAAATCTTTTTCTGTAGCTAATAATAATTTCCAACTGGAAAGCTTAGGGAGGGTATGTCTTTATTTGAGGAGAATGTAATTTAAGACACAGTAGAAATTTGAGTTACATCAGTAATTTTGTTTTAACTTTATAAGGAATCTTGAGAGATCAGTGGTATCTCCTGGAAGCAAGAACTTGCTTTTGGCAGGAAAACCACCACACATGGCTTCTACTATTTACACTTAACCTCTGTGCCTAGGTTCCTCCGGCTGTCAAGTAGAGATTATAATTGCTATCTTCTGTGAAAAGTAAGAGTGTGCTTTGACATCTCTGGCTGAAGATGCTATATCAACACAAATTATTATTAGAACATAATGCATGTATGCATATAAAACGCCAGTGTGGTGGTCTTTTAATGCTTATATAACATCTATAAATACTGCTCTTCCAAGCTCTCTCTTCACTGTTAGGTCAGAGGAGAATATAATCATATCAGCACACTAATCCAATTTATCAAAATATGGAGGAAATATATTTTTTTAAAGCTCCATATCATCATTTTGAGAAGCACTAACCCAGCTAATCCCTCACGGTCTCTGTAGCAATTGCAGGATGGCCCCCATATTAATCCTTTGGCACCTTTTCAAATGTTGGCTAAATTACTTTTTCTGGAGACTGGAACCATCAGGGAAAGGCTGGGGGAATGAAATTAGCTAGCGATATTAACATTTTGGTTATTTAACATTTAACTGGGTATCAACAACGTGCTAAAGTGCTATCTAAACAGATAATTAGCTAGTCGCTGCAAGTGGGCTCTCTCTAAATTTAGCAGTGAAATTAGGTTTAGGAACGCGGAAATAGTAAAATAAATTTTCTCAAGGAAAACGGTGGTGTCAGCATAGCTGGGGAATGTCACAATAGCTACATTTCGTCAATTATCATCATCATCAGATCTCCCGGAGCGAATGCAGGAAAAGGTTTATTTGTAGGTGCATCTTGAGGACAGATAATGAAAAGAGTGGCTGCAGGAGACAGGCTTACAGGGGACAGAAACAGGCAGGCATAGAGAAAGAGAAAAGGAGGGTGGAGGAAAAGAGGTTCTAAACTCAGCGCTAGGGAACAGGATGGAACGTGGAAGTTAAAAAAAGATAGGTGGACATAGTGTATAATGGTGTGTAGCCTGGGAAGTGAGTAAAACGTTGTAAGCCAGTGGGTGGAGGGTGGGAGACCCTAGAGATTGAAGGGGAAGGACAGCGTGATCTTGGCGGCAGGCAAGCATTAGTTTAGCTGAGACAGAAGGCTAAAACCTTGTTCGACTTTCTTATTGGTGGAGACGGCCAAACCTACGTATAATTAATGGTGTCGAGACTAAGGACGTGTGTCCTCTGCCTCCAGTACCCCTCGGGACGGTCCAAACTGTCTACCATTCCCACTGCCGCCGGTGGCTATAGCTCCAAGGTCAGGCCACCAGGGCTATGCGTGGCAGAGGATGAAGAGCGCAGGGCACGCAACCTGTCAGGGGTGAGGGAGGGTCGTGGTGGACCACAGACGCTCCTCTTAAACACATCCCGAGGTCGCTTTCCCGCAATAAAGTCAAAGGAAAACAAGCAATGAAAATAAAATTACACGTGCGAACATGCAAATGAAACAAAACGAAAGAAAAACACCTCCGCACTCGAGGCGCTCCGATGGGGGAAATCCATGGCCTCCTGTTGCCAGTCGCCAGACGAGGAAAGAGGATAGCCTGGCAGTCGGGAGAAGCAAGAACGGGAAAGCAAACCTTCTAGGGCCCCTCTCCTCTCCCGGCCACGGGGACCCTTCCACCAAGTCTCCCTCCCAGTGAAAGGAGCAAGAAAACAGCCCGCGAAAATGTGCCTCGGCGGGCTGGGGGGTAGTGGGGCTGGGAAGAAGGGAGAAATTCGGAGGAGCACAGCTGTCCCGGGAAGCAGGAAGGAAAAAGTCTCTCCTTTCAGTCTCCTGCGCCCCCGGCGTGGAGAGAGATGACTAGTCCAGCAGGCTGGGTCCAGCTTCCTAGACAGGAATCTTTGGCTTGGGCAACGGAAGGGCAACCCCATCCTCCTTTTCCCTCCCCACATCCTCCCCGTCCCAGGTCCCCGCCGGAGAGAGGCAAACCACGAGCCGGATGGTCCCGCCGCCCTCCGCCTCTGTCTGCGCCGGGGCCGCTGTGGACCAGCGAGCGGTGGAGTGGGCGAGACCATTGGAAAAGCTGAGAAGGGGGGAACGAGGCAGAAACGAGAGGCGGGGCATACTAACCTATTCCAGATTTTCCCGTCCTTTTAAAAGCTCTGCTTTGGGAGAAACCCCGTTATCAAAGTGGAAAGAAGAGATTTTTTTTTTTTTT
>NW_011888782.1:33451626-33554184 GCF_000151845.1 Pteropus vampyrus | reverse complement strand
GGCTTCAGCGGCAGTGCTTAGCACAAGGAGTCCGCACTCCTCCTTGTGCTAAGGGGACCGTTACTTCTGGCTCATTCGAGCTGGAAGCCCAAAGCGGGGACTTCTGGACGGGGGTTAAGGTGTCGGGATGCACATTTGCCGCCTCCTTTTTCTCCGGCGAAACTTGAGCTGTGAGCCCAATGCCTTCAGGGATCAGAGCCCAGCGGAATGAAGCCTTCGGTTCCACCCCTCATCGCCTTCCACCCTGGAGAAGGCACCATATTAGCCAGCATCCTTTACAGTCAATTTTCTTTGGTCCTCCGGCCCGATTCTGCCCAGGCTGCCTCTCGATGGCTTTGCATCGAGCCTGTGGGCTGCTTTCCTGTTTGTGCGACATCTCTCACACTGTCGGTGTTTATTTTTGCAAACACTTATTTGTCCTCAGGACTTTGATTTATGTGTTAAATACTTATGGCATCAACTATGCCTCGGCTCTTCTGGTCAAAACAAACTCCACTCCTCTTGCCTCTTTCCTCGTGCTATGTTGCAGTTTCCCTGTTATATTTGGGAGCTAGTCTTTTTGTTAAGTTCTGTTCCTAGATATCGAGACTAGAAGCCTACTTGTTAAGGATCCTGTTTAAAAAAAAAAAAATGTGTCTTTCACACAAGAGGTGTATGTAAGTGGTCATTGATGGAAGGCAGTGATTTGGGAAAATAAGGCCACCAGTCTTTGGAGATTAGCTCTATCTGTCTTTTGACAATACCAGTGCCCGCAGGACGTTTTATTTGAAGACTCCTATTTGGTGAGGAAAGTAGAGAAGCAAAACTTATGTTTGCTCAAAGATTGGTACATTTTTGCTGGTACGTAAAGCTGCTGTTGTATCTCACTGTGTAATGAAATCTTAAATGAAACCAAAAGTTTTACCAGCATTTGTTAAAATGAAAGATGTATGTGAATTTCTTAGATAGTGTGGTTTAGAAGAAAGAAAATTCTGTTCCGGATAGGTGTGTCAGGACGATTATAATGGGAGGTAAAGTTTTCAAGAGATTGAGTGCCCCTTATAGGTTGAGAATTACTGCTACCAATTCACCACTGTTTCAAGCAAGCACTGTGATGAAAGTTTCTGATTTATAGAATATAGTGTGATAAATGTCATGTTGTCTAATCTATAGTTTTTGTAGGCCACTCTGCATATGTTTGGTTCCACCACACAATTTCTTAATGCTGTTACCTTTGAAAACTGATGCAAGATTCTAGATTGAATTTATGTACTATTATTTTCCATCAAGGAGAATTGTGGATTATAGTTGGATGGGAGAAAAGTTGAAGGGAGTGTTAACAGTTTTGCTCTCTTTACTTAGTGTTAAGGACTGAAAGAATATTATTTATACTTCCAATAAAGGCTTACCTAGCTAGGCAAAGCTCTATGGCAGATTGAAGCTAGGTAATATATACAGTTTATACAAGGAAAGATAATTTAGATAATAATTTCACAGTTATTGTGCAGGCGAAGTGTTGATGACTTTTTGAAGGAACACATTGGTTTTTCATATGGAAGAAAAAGGTTTTTTTTAAAATCTCTTTAATAATGTGCTATAGGAGAGACTTGATATTTTAGAATCCTAAAAATTCAAGCAGTATAGGCAAATGGACCATGATTTTAGAAGAGGTGTAAATTGAAGTTTTTAGAGTTAACTCTGCTTATAGTTGTAGAGACAGACAGTAGTTTTCTGTTACTGTGCACTGCTCATTTAAAGAGCTTCCATTTTTGGCTTATAGTGTTAATAACACCCTGATTTGTGAACCCTTCTGACGAGTTTTTTCCATCAACCTTTCTCTATGTTAAATTTTGTCTTTGAGTAGGACACAGTTGTGACTTATGGGTGCTTAGTAAGTATGGAAACAGAATTTTCTTCATGTAACCTACCTGTTTGTTGAGCTAACATTCATAGTACTGCTTACAAGGTTTGGCATGTACTAGTGTTTAAGTAGTCAGTTTTAGAGTTGAAAAGACTTTTCAGATTTAAAGAGATGTTTGATGATTTGTTAATCATAATACTTTTTTAAATCACATACAGTTTTTTTTCTTTTTGCTGGTGTTTTTGATATGTGGCTTACATTTAGCATAGTCTTAACTATGCTCAACTTCTGCAGTATCATCTATTAGCACAAGATAATTTTCATATTTTAATTTGACTGCTGATTTCATCAGATTTCCTGTTTTAAGGGTGTATGTTATCTGTCTTATTTGAAGAACTGAACTTTTAAAATGAGAATTTTGTAGGCTGACCAACTGCCAGATTTTTTTTTAAAGCCTAACAAATTCCTAGGTATGAAGGTCAAAGAGACTAGATTTACAACACCATCTGACTTGATAAACTCATTTAATTCTGGAATTCCATATTTATGATCAGTTCATAGGGGATCAGATTTATCTCACTTTTCTTTCCGACATTTTTCTTGAGATGTAGAGAATATTAGTAGGGATGTGGTATTGATGATAGAGAAGCTATAGACTATTTGACCTTAGTAAGTTCCTATTAGAATCTATGATTTTACTATTTCTATTTTCAGGAAGGTTTTATCTTAATGTGGATGTTTAGAAGATGATAGAAAAAATGATCTAATATGTTACTGAACCCTTACCAGCACTTTACTTTCTACATTCCTGGCAGTTGGTAGGTACTTGGGGACATAAAACATGAATAAGGCAGAATCGTGCCTTCAAGGATATTATAGCATTGTGGTAAACATAAAGGAACTAGATGATTATAGTACAGTTTGGTGTTTATGATAGAGATCTGCATGAGGCCCAGCAGAGTGTTACCTAACCCATTAAGTAGAGATACATGAATGTGAACTGGATGGGGGAGGAGGTGCTACTTTAAAAAAATAATTTGAGGCAGATCTTACTGAGTTTAGACATTGTGGTCAATGTACAAGTTTGTTTTTTCTCTATCTGCAGTTTATGGTTAGATACTAAATTTGATTCTGAAAAAAGACTGCCAGTTAATAGATGTGTGAATCATTGGCAAGTTATTTAACCTCAGTAAACTTAAGGTTTCTCATCTTTTAAAAAAAGGACAATATTATCACCTTGCCTATAGCATTCTTTTGAGGATTAAGTGAAATAATAGAATAAAACACTTAGCAAATGTATGCAATATAATAAACATTCAAATAATAGCATTTGTTATATTCCACATTGAAGCCAATCATCCTGGTATTTGTCATTCTTAAATTCTACCCTGATGTTGTGAATAATTGAGTTTTCAAGTTAATTGCTGTATTTGTACTTTACATCTTTATTTTGACTGTATAGCCCAGTCAGTGCTCTTTAGATTTGGTTAAATTTACTTCAGCTAGATATACAGATGACCAGTTTTCAGAATATTAGGATCTGGTGAAATCAACTGTGTAATTGTATGAAACTGAGTTGAATCTTCCCTTCATGATGTGGAATGCATTTTTAGGACTTGACAGTTCCATAAGATCACTTAGAATGTTGATCATTATGTTGAAAATGTGGAGTGGAAGAGGAGAGTTTCAATTTTACTTCTACTTTATCAAGTTACTTATGGTATCAGATTGGGGCCTATAATACATTTGCACTGCATCCTAAACAGATAGAGCTAGAAAGTACCAAATTTAAAAACAAACAAAAAAGACCAAATCTTTTCTTGCAATAGCTACAGCATCAGAAGTAGGAATTAGAAAAAGCTGGGCAATTATATGTGTGTTTTGGTATTTATTGTCTCACCTTGTTTATGTCACTTAGGCTTATGTTACATTTTTACATATATAATTTAGTGATTTAGCAGCTCTGATACACATTTTTTATCTGTAAAGTTAAGGAATAAAACTTAAGGCTTATTGCCTATTATTTGAAAATTATCGAAGAGAAACTGGCTGTGATACCCTTGTTAAAAAAGTTTTAACATTCCGTAATTTACCACGTAAAAATTAGTGAGTAAATAATATATTCCTACAGCATATTCTGTAACTTATTAAAATCTTCATAAAAATTGACAATAAGAACTATATGGTTTACAAAATATGTGGCATTTAATTAAATGTAATTATTAATATGTAAATGTAGGATGAAATCAAATAGCCCTTAAGTCAATAATGGAATGAACACTAAAGATGATTTTGTGTGCCAAACACTCAGATCCAAAACTCTATGTACCATTAATGTTGTACTTTTGATTACTTTTTAAATTTATCTAAAATTGTCTGCAAAATCTTGAACCCTTATCCTTTCCTGAATTTCATAAACATTATGATTTTTATTTTTATGATAGGCTCTGATATAGTTTAATCATTATTTAAATTTTTTTGTGAACCTTTATCAAGGATGAGCTTTTAAGTTTTTTCCTAATGACTCACTTCTTGTAGTGTAGGTCATTACTTTAAAATTTTAGTGAGAGATGACTCCTGCAAGTCTAGATATAGTCATATTGCAGGTACCATAGTTGTTTTAGAAAGGATATTGTATTGCATACTCATATTGTGAATTTTTAGCATCCAGGGAGATTGTTGTTGTTGTTTTTCGTAACCTTATTGAATACCCAGTATTCATTCTGTTAATTAAGATGAGTAGGAAACAAGTACCTGTTGGCATTGTGAGTAGATATTAATAAACTGGAATTTGAGGCATATAATGATTAAGTGGCTGAGAATTGACAGTATGTTTTTCAGCACTTTGGATGATTATTTTGTTGGTGTAAGATGGTAAATTACACATGTGACTTTATAAATAGGAGAGGTTATGATAGTTTTTAAAAAATCTTTATTTGGTTTTCTTTCATTGTTAAAAATAAAATCAAGCTTGTTCTTATTTTAAATACATTGGCCATTACACCTGGTTGAGGCTCTTTAGGCTCTCAGCCTAGGTTTCTTTGGAAGAAATAAAATTTTTAAAAGTGAGGAGGGGCTATGAATCAATTTTCTCAGCTCACTAGGATCAGCAAAAATAGTGTGTGCAGGTGGATTCAAATCATAATTAATAGGAAATGTTTTTAAAAACATTCCAGGCTCCACTGTGGACTTAGTGGATCAACAGTTTTTGCAAGAGTGGAAGGGAATGGCACCTGAAGATTGGAGCATTTGTATTTTAAGTCTTAAAATTTAAGAGACATCTTCAGATGATTTTTTAACCTCAAGTGCGATTTTTACATTATTTTTATTTACGATTTGACCAGATGTGGTCACTCTTCTGAAAGAAATAATACTCCATTGTCTTGTTCACTATTTTATCCTCATGTACTTGGCATGGAGTAGGCACTCAAATTTCTTTTTCAAGGGTTTAACAGCAAAATCAAATTTAGTCTAAACCAGCACCATCCAATAGAAATATGTGAGCCACGCACATATTTAGTGGCTACCATATTGGACAGTGCAAATCTAAACTCTTTGTTGTCTCTGAAATAGATATGTCCTTCTCTGGTCCTTACTCTTAGGGCCTAGAATGACATTACTCTTCCTACTAAGTCAAATTTTGAAATGCCCAGTTTAAGATTATTTTCCCAACGAAGCTTTCTCTTACCACTTCTTGCACAGAGTGAACTTTTCTTCTTTCTAAAGTAGTTACTCTTTGTATTTGTTATCTAGTATTTAATTATAAATTGTTTTGCTCTTTTTGCACATTATAAAATGTGTGGTCTTTGCAGTAAAGAACTTGCTTCAGGCTTCACTGTATATATCAGAGCACATATCACAGAATAAACACCAAGTTTTTTTTTATTGTATGGATTTTAGCATTTGCTCTTTCTCCCATTATAACTTTTCTGAATGTGCTTTATTGCCTGTCTGATCCTAGATATCTTTCAAATCCATAGTCCCTGGAGGCCTATCCTGTTCTGTGATTAACAGTGTGACCTTTGGTCATTAGTGGGAAATGCATGCAAATTCTGTTCATTTTTACATGCTTTTGGGTTTAGAGCAATATTTGCCAAAGTATTTCAATGGAATACTAGTCTCAGAAGATATGTTTTTGGAAGAAAGTACCATGGTTGAATACATTTGGCAATGGGAAAACTAACCGTGTAACTCACTCGTGGAAAGTAACTTTGTGCATTAATTTGTTAATGGTCTAAGAAATTCTTCAGTAAACAATTTTGTTTTACAAACTAATTTCTTTATGGGGAGGGGTGTAATATGTTATATTGCAGAAGCTGTGTTGTGCAGAACGTACTCTAGGAAAATATGTCCTTATCTTTGTTATTTCTATCTTGACATTATTCTTATTCCTACCTGCCAAGATAGGGGGAAGACTATAAATATTATATGTATATATTTAGATATTATATATGTATATGTAGTTGCTTAATAAACTAGAAAAGGTTGATAGGTTTTAAAGATGTTGCTTGATGAGATAGTTATTTATTATTTATTTATTATTTTTTTCCCCTGAAAATTCTCTTTAGTTCTATCTCTTCATTCCCAGTTGTCTTACCCATTTTGAATCTGAGGTGTTTGCAGAATTGACCTTTGAAGAGTATAAATTTCAGATGTGTATCATTTACCCCAGGATAGATGTAGTTTTAAGCAGCTTCTGTGGGAGATACCTCACTTGATGTAGAACACATGTTCATGTGGGTTTGAATTTTAGGAATAAAATGAGTAAATTTAAGATAGCTAATCTATTTTGTAATGAAAATATACCATTGCTGTTATTAAGAAAGATATGAAAAACACTAAGAGACAAATTTAAAAATAGATGCACACAGCTAGGACTCAACTCAGTGTTTAAGTGCATTGTATATAATTAAGACTGCTTGACTCTTCTAGTGACTTCAATTCAGGGGAAAAACAAAAATAATGAAATGTTAGTATTGGTAAACTATCATAAGATCAGTTTCATGTAACTATTTTTGTATGTTATCTATGATAGACATGGCTGTCATTACTAAAATATCTTAGGCCATTGTTTTTTAAAATTATTAATATGATTTCTAATTTAGTCCTAGCTACTGTGGGCTAGATTAAGATTCATTTCACAAGTGTCTTGTCATTACGAACTCTAAATTCTCTTTTAATTTGATTTAGATTAGAGATAATCATTCATGGCTATAAGTTCAGTTTAATACTAAGTCAGACAATAAACTTTAGTTTTATCTCCTCTGAGATACCCAGATTCCTTTATTTTAAATGCAAATTTAAAAAAAAAGTTTCTCGGTTTCTTCCTTTATTTATCGAAGAGATTCAAGCGGGAGAAGGTACATAGCTAACAGTTCTATCCTCATTAAGAGTAAAGGGCTGGAACAAAATAGAATTTTTCACTAAATCATGAGTCTGTGTATGTTAATTGCTGTGGGCAGCTACTGTAAATCTTTGATTTCTGCTTGTTAAACTTAAAAGAGGTAAAAAATTACCACCAACAAAAACCTTGAGAAACATGCAAATAATGCAGTGTGTCGAATATCAACTTTTATAGTTGTTTCCCCATTCCTAAGCATTTCTCACATTATAAAGATATTATTTTGGCGATACATTTTCATTTGACTAGTTCATATTAAAACCAAAATGAACTTTAATATTGAAATAATGGTAAGGAACTCTTATTCTTTTTCAGGTTGTTATCTTATGTTTGTTGTACAAAAGTGCAATGGTAGAGGATATATTATTTTTTTTCTTTTAAAGCTGGGATAGCCCCTACAGTTGACTGACTGATTTTGAATAACAAAAAGAAGGCATATCAAGGCTAGAATTAGTAATACTAATGAAGACATCTCTTATTTCTATAAGACTGTTTACTTTAGACCATTGACATTCTTTTCTGTGTTTAAGATTATTTTTACACTTTTCAATAAAAACTTTCAACTTTTAGATTCGTAAGCAAGTTAGCAATTATGGTGACTATTTTGAAGCCATGCATTGTTCAGCAAACTTATTTTTTTCAATTGTGTGTAAAGGATCTGAGCATTGATACATTTTTGTTATATTTCTAATGATAGTGAAAAATGTTTAAATATATGAGTAGCTGGGGAAATTTGTATATAGCATGCCAAAAGGTCTCTTGCTTTCTAAAAGCTTTAATCAAAACAGCATCCATTAAAATATAAAAAAACAAATCCGAAGTTCCCTAAGAAAAGGATGTTTCTCTTTGAGGATACTACTGTTACTTTGCTGCCCTCTACAGTCATCTAAAATAGTCACTCTAGATTTTTCTCCCATCAGATGATTAAAATACTGTCTGGACTTGTGAGCTTTAAATTTCAGGAGTGGTTTGAGTAATATTTACTGTTAAAATATTATAATGTTTAATTAGTCACAACAGTTGATCTCTACTTGTACTATAAAAAATAAAGGGCCTAGAAGTTGGAGGAGGGAGTAGATTGGGGACTATTGAGCATCAATCAGGAAACAGGTGGTAGAGCACCAACTAAGTGCTGGGTAATAGAGGATACCACCGTAGAATAAGAAATGGTAGCTGGTCCCAAGCTTGTAAACACATTAGTAAGACTAATGTATGTTAGCATATATGTATAAAAGACATAACAACATACAAAGTAGTATGATACAGCCTAAGAAAAGATCAGTAAAGCCTGAACGAGTCAAGAAAAGCTAATTAGAAGAGATGAAACTTTTGAGCTATATATTCAAGAATGGAGTAAAATGCGGACGAAACAGGGTTATTTCAAACAGGAAGTGAATATTAAACCGCAAAGAGTCTGTTACACAGAAAGGACTATACTAGACCCTTTGGAGTCTTTGCCGTTAAGAAATGTAAAATATAAATGTTAGGAGATTTGGAATTAGAAAATTGTGTGTGTGTGTGTGTGAGAGAGAGAGAGACAGACAGACAGACAGACAGACAGACAGAGACAGACAGAGAGAGGTGGCGGGGAGGAGGGAGGGAGGAAGAAGGAGAGGGAGAGGGAGACTGATTTCCATTTATGAGAGCAGGTCAATGAAAAAGAGAGCATTCTAGAGTGAAAAGAGACCATTGGATTGGGGACTCTGCAAGAAATTAATGTTCTCATGTGGTTTAAGCCTGAACTTTATGGAAGGAAGTCCTGAATTTTTAAATATTTTACTAAAGAGATTAAACTTTGTGTGGTAGGCAGTGAGGAGTTTTTGAAGGCAGATAACTACTGAGTCGGTGATTTGTGAATTTTGTATAGCTTTGACAACAATGTAAAAGATATGTTAGAGATGAAAGAGACAGGCAAAAGGGAAAACCATTGCAGTCATCCATGCGAGAGAGTTTTGGAGATATATGGCAATTTGGCAGAGGGATTTGAAGGGAGGGATAGATCTGAGAAATAAATTACCTGGTGTTTAGATATCATTGTGGGTGGGGAAAGAAGAGTTGGATATGAACTTAGATTTCTGTCTTGAATGACTAGAAAAGTTTTCTAAAAAGATTAATCATTACTATTTTTTACTTAGTAACTCATTTATTTGTTTATTTTTAAATTTTGTTTTATTATTAGTTTCAAGTATACAGTACATTGTTTAGACATTTATATAGTTTAGTTTTCAAAACGATCCCTCTAATTGCTCTTTCTCCTCTGGCTCTCCACTTAGCCAATATATTAATGCTAACTGCGTTCCCTATGCCATGCTCCCCATCCCTGTGACCATCTTATCAACTACTAATTTGTACTTCTTTAACCCTTTACCACAGTCTTTGACTTTTTTGGAAGAATTTTAATTGTGATGCTTTTGGGGCATATTTTAAAGCCATATTTGGACATTTGTTATGAGAGGGTAAGGGGTAGATTTCGGAATTGGGAATTACCGGCATCCAGTTATTTGTATTAGATGAGCTGTTTGAAGAGAGAGGAGGTAAAGGGGCTAGAGAGAAGGAGGGAGAAGAGAAGGAAGAAAAGAGGAAGGGGAAATGAGACTGGGAAAAAAATTCAAGATTGAGAGATTTTGACTGGATAAGAGGGAGGAAAGGAGGGGAGAAATAATCTGGGGGAGGAAAATCTTATTTGATAAATAGACCAATACATTTAGATGTGGAATTGGGAATTATCAGGATTGAGATAGAAGGAAGTCAAATTAGGAGAAAGAAGTCCAATTCTGAAAAAGTTAACAAATAAAGGGATAATGAAGAAGTAGTAGGGTAGGGCCTACTTTGGGGGAGAATGGAAGAGGCAAAGATAAGAGAATAATTTGAATAATGTACAGTTGTTATGAACTTAATGCTTGCAGTCATCCCCAAATTCATATGTTGAAGCCCTAACTTATAATGTGATGGTATCAGAAAGGGTTCTTTGGGAAGTAATGAGATTTAGATGAGGTGATGGGGTTAGAGTTCCCATGATGGAATTAATGCCCTTATAAGAAGAAGAAGAGACACCAGAACTTTTAACCATGTTGAGGATACAGCAAGAAGGCAACTGCCTGCAAGCCAGGAAGAAAGTTCTCACCAGAGCCTTACTGTGCTAGCACCCTGATCTCAAGTTTCCTATCCTCCAGATCAGTGAGAAATAAATGTTGGTCGTTTAAGAAACCCAGTTTATGGTATTTTGTTATAGCAGCCTGAGCTAAGACACCAATCAGGGTTCTTAATTGCAAACATCAGAAACTTAACTTTGGTTAAAATAAAATTGATTGAAGGATATTAGGTGGGTCAGGTATGGAAATCAAGAACCAAAGGAGGATAGGCATCCAGAAATACAGCCAAGATAATATCAAGAGGTCATCTTTCCAGGTCGTTGCTTGTTGCCCCTTGAGACACTAGATATTATAGTTTTGCCTCTGACACTAACATT
Source organism: Pteropus vampyrus (assembly GCF_000151845.1). Lineage (NCBI taxonomy): Eukaryota > Metazoa > Chordata > Mammalia > Chiroptera > Pteropodidae > Pteropus > Pteropus vampyrus. The sequence goes on along the minus strand of NW_011888782.1, from coordinate 33,543,474 downwards.
GCTGCTTTTAGAAATTGGATATTGTTGTTGCCATAGTCCAAGAGAATATATTTTCCATGGATGTCCACTACAGAAAATTGAAAAAAAGCTTTTAATTTTTATGATGAGACGACTTTGTTCTGGGGAGGTGGGTGAGAGAAGCACATTGGCAAAGTCCAGGAACAGAAAGTAAGTAGAAACATTAAAAACAGATGAGAGAGACTAGTTTTAGAAATGACAAGAGACTCTTCTTTCTATTAAATAGGGAAAAAGAAAATGGTAGATGAATATATAGAGATACTTCCAGGTATAAGAGAGGTGAGTTATGGAGAGACCTTGATCTTTAGCGATTTAAGTGATATATTTTGAAATAATAAATGAATGCAGGGCAATGTTGGGACTTAGTCGTAGAACCTTTAGACAAAATTGGAGTAGAGGTCAATTAAGAATGAATGATGGATCAGTACTAAGGCATGAGTTGACGTTAACATGAACTTCTAAAATACAAATGTTGGTGTGGATACCTCCAACATAAGTTTATGTTGGTAGTGATTAGTATTTAATTGAGCATTGTGCTCACCAGAGATTATTTTAGGTACTGTGAAAACTAGCTGATAAAAGAATAAAATGCGTTTGTGGGGACCAATCATATTTATGTATTGAAGAAAGTAGAATAGAGCTAGATTACCAAATGCCTTTTCAATATGATGTAATAGGGTGTTGTTGGAAATTTAGGAACAGAGAAATGATATAGAAAAAGTAGTACATTAGAAATACTGACTTAAAAGCAGGATAGTCTAGATGTACGGTTATTAAGGCTGGAATTAGGATGTAATAGAAAGGGAAAGATTGAAAACAATAGAAAATTAAAATGTAAAAATGTACCTCTTGATGATCCCAGAATATGATGAGTGGGAAAAATTAGTACATTTAGAGTTTTTGTATTAGACAGATGGGGAATAGTGTAAATAATGCTGAAAGGGAGGTTAAGGTAGGAATTAGATGTTATGTAGAATTAGATGTTATATATATTAGTTTCCTAGGGCTGCCTTAACCAAGTACCACAAACCAGGTGGCTTGCAACAACAGAAATTTATTCTCTCTAGTTCTGCAGCCTCGGTGTCTGAAATCGAGGTGTCAGCAGCACCATGCTCCCTCTGAGACTTTGGGTAGAATTCTTCCTTGCTTCATCCTAGCTTCTGGTGGTGGACATCAATCTTGCATTCCTTGGATTGCAGCTGCATCCCTACAGTCTCTTCCTTTGTTGTCACATGGCATTCTTCCTGTATGTTTCTGTCATGGTTTGCTCTTCTTATAAGGACAGCAGTCATATTGGATTAAGCCCACTCTACTCTAATATAACCTTAACTTACCTCTGCAAAGACCATATTTCCAAATAAGGTCACTCTCACAGGTACTTGGACTTAGGGCTTCAATTTATGCTTTAAGAGGGATACAACTCATAACAAAGGGATAATGATTTTGGTTTTGACTATATTGATTGTAAGATAGATTTGAGGCTTGATTCAGGTCAAAGTTCCAGGTAAATACAGCATTTGAAAATGTGTGGTATGAGCTGATTTGAAAGAGATTTGGATTCATGAAATATTAAAATGTTTTTATTGACACATATATACATACAGAAAAGTATTCATGGTATGTAAGTGCAGTCGGATGAACTATTACAAAGTGAGTCTACACCCATGAAACCATCACCCTGGTCAAGAAATAAATCTTTACCAGCAGAAGTGTCTCTCTCACTTCTTTCCAATCACGACTCCTTCTCTCTTTCTCAGTAATAACCACAGTTCTGACTTCTGACACCATAAATTATTTTAACCTGTTTTTGAACTTTATAGAATTTGTTGATACTGTGAGATTCATCTATGTTGTTGCATTAGCAGTAGTTTGTTCTTTTCTTTTTCTTTTTCCTTATACCACTGAACAAATTCTCTTCCATGACTAATTTCTTAATTTTGGGTAGGCATTTGGGTTGTTTTTATTTTGAGGCTTTTATGAATAGTTCACTGCTGTGGACATCATTGTACTTCTCCTTTGGTAGTGGAATTGCTGGTTCCTTTTATGTATGTTTTTGTTGAAAAGTTTTCCAAAGCGCTTGTAATAACTTACACTTCCTACCAGTAGTATATACGAGTTTCAGTTGCCGTACATCCTCATTGACCCTTTATAATATCAGTATTGTTCTTTTAACCATTCTGATCACTATGTAATGGTATAACATTGTGAGTGTAATTTCTATTTACCTCATGGCTGAATTCTAAGGATTATGGTTCATTCATTTGAATATGCTCTTGAGAAGTGCCTGTTAATTCTCTTCTCTTTTTTTTTTTTTCAGTTGGATTGTTTTTTGTACTTTTATGGATTTTTGGAGGTTGTTTATATATGCTAGGTATGCCAGTTATATGTGTTGCAAATTTCTTCTTCCGTGCCGGCCTTTTCACTCTTTTAATGGTGTTTGTAGATTAATAGAAGTTCCTTAATATCTATCCATGTAGTCAAAACCAGTCTTTTTCTTTCAGTTAATTCTTTGTCTTGCTTACAAAATCTTTCTCTTGTACACCATCATGAAAACTTTTTTTCTTTATAAGCTTTATTATTTTGCCTTTACTATGTATGATACATCTAGAATTTAGTTTTTATTTTTTTGATTATTTTAGTAGGGCTCGTAATTTTAATTCCATTACTATCTGGTAGATCAAAACCATTTATGGAAATGACCCTCTCCTGTGCAATGTTGCCTTTATAATAAATTAAGAGCCATATATGCCTGTGTTTTATTTTGGGACTTTTTTCTGTTTTCTTTGGGTCCATTTTACCATCTTTGTACAAATATCACAAGGTGTCTTTATAGATTTATAATATATCCTGATATTCGGTAGATTAAGTCCACCTATTTGTTCAAGTTTATCGTGGCTGCTCTTGGCCTTTTACCTTTCCATACAAATTTTAGTAGCACTTTATCAATTTCCACAAAAAATCCGACTGAGATTTTTATTGCGAACACATTAAATCTGTATGAATTAATGTAGAGCTAAATTGACGCCTTTATGGTGCTGAATCTTCCATTCCATGTACCTGGTTTATCTCGCCATTTTCTAAGGTTTTCTTTTCCTTCTTTCCATAAAACTTTCTAGTTTTCTGTGTCTAGAGGTCTTACGTAATTATAATTTTAGATTAAATTTAATCTAAGTTTATAGATTTCAGGTTTTTGGTTTTTTGGTGTTACTGTTGTAAATGACATTTTAAAATATTACTAATTGTTTTCAGGCATATAAAAATATAGTTTATTTAGATACCATGACCTTATATCCAGAGACCTTGTTAACCTCATTTATTTCAAGTACTTCGCTGAATCTTTTGGATTTTCCAGCTATACAGTCATGCCATCTGTGAATAATGAAAGCCTTATTTCTCTCCAATCCTTATACTTTTTTTTTCTTTTCCTTTTTGCTTGTTGCACTGGCTAGGACCTCCACTATGATGTTGAATTAAAGTGGTGACCGCAGGCATCGTTGTCTCATTCCTAATCTCGGAGGTAAAAATGTGTTCCACATTTCAAAATTAAGTATGATGTTTGCTGTAGTTTTTTTTTTTTTCTTTAATAGAACTCTTTTTAAAAATCAGATTAGGAGTTTCTATTCCTAATTTGCTAGAATTGTGATGAATGGTATTTTTATCAAATGCTTTTTATCAAATGCTTTATCTTAATTTTGAGATGGTCGTATGATTATTTTCTTTTTTTAAATAATGTAGTATGCAAGGAAGGACAAACTTGGAAGAGATTCAGACTTTGTTGAGAAAGTATAGTTCAGCCCACCTAATGGCAGAGGAGGTTGGAACTGGTTCGGCATTGTTAGACCAGGAATAAGCTATCTTCTGCGACTGCAGGAGGTGGGTGAATATGTAGGTGAATTCTGGTGTTAGTGGGGAAAATAGACCTTGAAGAACATTTGGGCTGCATGGGGTCTTTGTTTTTTGTGTTGTGAGGACTGAGGAATGGTTAGTGCCAGGCCAAGGCTTCAAGGTTGTAGAGGGACTGAATTCTGGACTCATGGCTGGGGCTGGCTCCACCTGATATTCTCACATCCACACTGCTGACTCCGGGTCTGCATTGGACATGGTAGGAGAACCTCTTCCTTACTGATGCAGTATCCCTATCGTGTCATCCCTAATGTGTCCTGAGTAACCATAACACCATGTTTGCATTAAAGGAGAAATACTTAATTTCATTTATCCCAGAGCATATATGGAAGGTGCACTTGGAGTCGAGAGGCAGTAAATTGATAACACATATATCTCTATAGTTTAAAGGTACTTTAAAGTTTCTGCATAAGATTAGAAGCTAAGTATAATGTATTTTGTGTATCTCTTAAGCCAAATGAAATGAAAAACTAGAAACTTTTAAGAATAATAGATTCATGTAAATAAAACATTTTAATTTAAATATTTAGAAAGTATATGGAATGTAGAAGCAACATAAACATAATTCTCTAAATCTCTGCTAATCAGTTTTCTGAGCGTCATAACTTGCATTTATTTCTGATTTATATGTGAGACGTATTCTGTAGATGCTTATTTACTGCTTTAGGTAATCAAATTTTGCTACTCACATTTTATCAAATACAAGAGGTCATTAAGAGATACATTATGGTTTTGAAAACCATTAAGGAAGAAAAACACAAACTATGACAGTGTTTTCCTATCACTTAGAATTTTAATTTTATATCTATTAACTTATTTTATACTTATTGGACTTTTATTTCATACTTATCAGTTTTATAGTCATAGGCATAGTGTTTCTAAATCATCATAACTTTTGCAAGTACATGAAAAGGAAAATATAAGTGGAAAAATGTGTAAGGTGTTCCTGTTTTTCACATTCAGAGTCCTACTTCTTTGTAGTGCTTTTTGCCTCTGTGCCATGAAGAGCTCTTTGATGCTATCTTTCTTAAAAGATATGTTGTACAGTCCCCATGACCACCCTTATATTGAGTAATTTTCTCCAAAGACTCATAGGACTCAGCATAGACTTGTACTCAAGGCTATGATTTATTACAGTGAAAGATCCCACAGTCAGCAAAGGGACATGTGGCAAAGTCTAAGGAAAACTAGGCATTAGATTGTTCAGAGTCCCCTCCCAGTGGAGTCACAAGACATATTTAATTCCCCCAAGAATGACTTGTAACAACATGGGCAAAATGTTGCCAACCACGGAAGCTCATTAGAGACTCATGGTACAGGGTTTTTATTGGAAGCTGATTATATAGGCATTCTCTGCATAGCATATACCCAAATTCTAGTAGGTATTGATCATAAACCATGTGGTTTGTACAAACAGTTTAGGCACAGTGAGCCACTATTACCAATGAATGGTGGGAACTTTCCCAATATCTACCTAAGTTTCCTACCAATAGCCAAAGGCCATCCTTGAAAGAAGGCCTTTACAAGGATAGCAGTTTAGGCTTGCTATGTTAATTCATTAATATGCAAAAGATCATCATGTCTAAGATTTTTCTTAAAAGCCTTTAATATCCATTCTGCAAGTTTTTATTCTGGTGCTATCCTGATCTTACCAGAAGGAATTAGTGGAACATATGGCCATTGTTGATTTGAATGAAGGTCATAGGGTTGTATATCATCATTCAGTGCCACTAGGAATAGCAACCAAGTTTGCATATGTTCAAGCTACCTGTACCCCAATTTTAGAGAGGTGGAAAAATGTGCATCTTGGAGTCATTGGAACAAGTAACCTAAAAACTGCCCTTTTCAGATCACTTGCTATATTGCCAAACTTACCCAGATTCAAAGGATAACAAATGTTTGCTGCTGAGATGATTTTTATGAAAATTTTTGTGGGAAAGAGTAGAGTGGATTAGAGCATAAAATTTTAGGGTTTAGCTGTGACCGTCTTTTGTCCAGGATGCAGGAGAAAGGACAAATTGCCAAACAGTGCTCAAAGACTAGAGATCTAGTCTGGTAATATTTAGCCGCCTCCTTCTTCCTGTCTTCTTCCCTCAACAATTTCACACATACAAAAATGAAGCTTCTCTAGTAGAAGTTCTAAGCCCTGTCCTTTGAAATTCTCTTGTGTACACTCTCCCTACCCCTTCATTGAGTTACATTATTAGAATTGGACTTGGAGAACAATTTGAAACCACTTTTCTAGTCCAGATTTTTCCTTTTCTAGATGAGGAATTTGAGACCTTTTGAGGTTGTAATTGTGCTTTTCTTTGGTCTTTATCTGTAAAATTTTTCTTTAGATTTAGAATAGAGAAGGAAAATTCTTCGAAATTAACACAGTGATTCTGGGACTTTTGTATTGTCATTACTCTCGTTCTAGGGATTTATTCTTTCATGCCTAGTTTAGTGCAGCTCCTCCATTAGTTTAGTTTGCTAGGGCCACCATAATAAATTACCATAAACTTGGTGGCTTAAAACAACAAATTCATTTTCCCACTGTTTTGAAATACAGAGTTCCCAAATCTAGGTGTCCGCAGGGCCACATTCCCTTCAGAAAGCTCTAGAGGAGATTCTGTTCTTTGATTCTTCCAGCTTCTAGTGGCTTCTTTGACTTGTGAGTGCATAATTCCATTCTCTGCCTTTTTTACATGGCCGTCTCCTCTGTCTTTCCTTTGTGTGTCACTTTTAAGGACACTTGTCATTGGATTTAGGTCCCACCTGGATAATCCAGGATGTCCTTATTCCAAGATCTTTAATTTTATCTGCAAAGACCCTTTTTTGAAATAAGGTCACATTCCCATTTTCACAACTAATTGCTCTTCTTCCATCTGTGCTTTCTTTTTTCACACTGTAATATGTGTACTTCTGCTAGATGAATTTTCTTAATACTCCTGCTAATTTTTTGGCTTCCTATATTTTTTCTCTACAATATTTCTTATTTTTCTCTTTCCATTTATAGTTTTCTTGGCTAGGCTTTAAGCTCCTGAAAAGTAAGAAATATACCTTCTTTTCCTCCACAGCATTAAGCCTGGCCAATTTAGGTAGGTGTTAAGTAAGTGTTAGTGAAAAAAAAAATGAATGTGCAAACAAACCAAAATAAGAAATTTGCATTTCTGGCTTCATCTTTGTTATTTTATTACCAGTACTTGGATTTTCCTGAATTCTTTCAAACTACTTTTGCATTTTCTGTTTCTGTGAATCTCTTCACTTTTGTTCTTTCCACAGTGCCTTTTCTCTGCTTTGAAAAACTCAACTTGCCTAAGATCCCACTTAAATTTCACTATTCTTCCACAAATTTACCCAAATAAAATTAGAATCACTAGTTTAGGCTTAGCTGAAGGAGAACTTTGCTTTTATTGATGGAACTTTTCTCACACTTCTCTTTCCTTCTTCCAAGTCTGTACATTTGTACTCTTAACTAGAGTGTCTCTCAGAGGATATGGTCCATTTTGCCTTGGAATGTCTAGGTTTACAACTGTTATTCTGGCATAAATACCAGTAATGCTCCTTCACTTCTCTTTCGCTCTAAAAAATGTTTTGGCTTAGATAGCAATTTATGTGGTCACTCTACCCTTAATAGTCTTGTATGTCTTATTTTCTAGATTCTCAGCTCTTGGAAGTCTCAGGCTATACTACTTTCTGTCTTATAGTACCTAGTCTTTAATATTCAGTGAATAAAACTTAATATTTACACTCTTACTATGTACCATACATACTACATTTTGTCTATATTAGTTCACTTATTTTTTCAACCTAAACTTGTCTTGTAATGTCTGATCCCCAGTGTTTTTCTTCACTTACACCCAGTCTTGCAAAATCTTAACTCTAAATCAGTTCAATTGTACAAATTATTTATACTTACCTCTCTTCTACTAGTAATGTCTGGGAAGGAAAAAATAATCATAACCACGTAGATTGGTGTCACTAAGAATCAGGCTTTAGCTTTAACTGGACCTCAAACAGTTCCTGTAGCAATTCTTCCTTGGGTGCTTAGTAAGTGCACACTCCTGTGTTTGAATTTTTTCTGTTAAATTTTACTGAAACCTTATTAATTAGGTGACAGTAGTTCCATTTTATAGGTGATAAAACAGACTTTCAAGTACTCAGGTTCACACTGGTAATAATTTAGAGGTCTGTGTGTTCTTGAGTCGAGTTTAGTCTGGCTCCAAAGTTCTTTTTTATTCCACCCTGTTATTCACAATCTTAAGTATCATTCTTCGGGCTGAGAAGTATACTACTGAACCATAAGTACCAAGTACTTGTTTAGAGATGCCTCCTTAAAACAGTACATTTGAGATTTTGGGATTATTAGTGCACGTTATAAATATGTTTATGAATTTATATGCAGATCATTATAGAAGGCTATCATTTATAAGAATTGATATTACATCAGTATTTTCAAAGCACTAGTTCTTTAAAATGTCTACTTCATCTGAGAACATTTACATTTTCATAGGCCTCTTTTTCTGTATCACTTAAGTAAGGTTAAAGGATCAGAAATAAACTCATTAGTATGATTAAAAAATACTTTCGTTGGTTGAAATTGTTTACCTTTGATTATAAAATTTACTGCTAGAATAATGGTAAAGCCTAAGATAATATAATTACTATAGTATTTTGGGGGATACATTTTATTATGATGATTAAAACTCATAAATTCATTTAAACAGTTTCATTGTTTAAAAATTGGCAGTTTCACAGGTTGAAATGGGAATTAAAAGAGCAAATTCTTAATAATTGTTGGGAAATTTCATTCTCCCATGCATTTCACCTCTGTTGGAAATAATGCTGACTTAAGAACTACAGTCCCTCTCCACCCTTTTATTTTGAAAATCACCGAGCTTTTGAATGTCCCCACTAATAGCCCTTCTAGGTGTTCTTTCTGTGAAACATTTAGAATTTCTTCATAATGTGTTAAGCATGATGGAATTGAAAAGATTACCTTTTAAAGCCAGGAGGCTTCTTCTTGTCTCTTTTGCTGCTGGCCATATGATAAGGCCAAATTACTTCACTGTCACTGTAAAATGAGTTTCAATAGGTGCCCTGTAAATTCTCCTCCACCTGATGTAAGATTTTGTGCTTTTGTTCTGAAAATATGAAGGAATTGTGTTTTTAAGTATAAAGTATATTCAACTGAAGAGAACCTTCATTTACTTTAGATCAAAATATTTTATTTATTTGAAATTAAAAGGTGATAATTGAGACCAGGTGGTGGAAATGACATTTTAGAAAGATCATTTTATAAAGGCTGAAATTCCTACTTAAAGATTAATAGAGATGATATGATATAGTGAGATGAAATTTGTATTTAATGTTAATATATAGGGAATATTGTGGTAGAAATTTGTCACCTCTTGTACCTTTTATTCTTTGTGTTGGTTATATGTAAATATACAAATCTAACCTTTTAAAAATTAACTCTTTGAGGCTTTTTTTTGTTTAGTTTTGTATAAAATGCTAGACCTATAGTTAGAAAAGAAGTTAACTTTTATTTATTTATTTATTTATTTATTTACGCCTGCAGCACCTGATCTTCCTAGGTAGTCTCCCGTCCAAGTACTAACCAGGCCTGACCCTGTTTAGCTTCTGAGATCAGACGGGATCGGGCTTGTTCAGGGTAGCATGGCTGTAGAAGCTAACTTTTATTGAACTTCTGTTCTAGAATTATACTATCTAGAACTTTGTGCAGTGAAATAATATAAGCCATACTTCTCAGGACTATAGTCATTTGCCACATTGGGCAATTGAGCACTTGAAATATGGCTAGTATACCTAAAAACCTGAATTTTAAATTTTGTTTAATAGGTTTAAATAGCCACATGTGGCTAGCGACTGGGACAGTGATGTTTTAAGAAGTGATGGAGCACTGTGCCAGAGGATAATTAAAAGACTAGTTCTAGTTCTCTACTGTGTCATTTCTGATTACTACCCTTTACCCATTTTGGATTAAGCTATCTCTCCAGTCTTATTTTATTTCTGTATTTTGGCCTCCTACTGAATCTTTGCTTAGCCTGGAATGGTCTTTCTAGCCTAGCAAATAAGGGCGGAGGGGTGAGGCTAGTATTTAGAAAAGAACTTTTACTACCATATCTACCAACCTGTCTGTCTATACAGGTAGACTCTCTGCTACAGTGGTTGCACAGTGACTGGTCAGTGGTATCCCTTCCAATCCCGTCCCATACTGTTTCTTCTGAAAGATGTTTTAACAATCGCCCCATCTATTGTTGCATAAATTTTTCTTTTCAGTCATTTTAATCAGCATAAAAATATGCTATAATATCTCCCATTTAAAAAAATACTCTCTCTGACCCATCATGTGTCTCTTGAGCTGCTGTCTGATCTCTTTGCCTGCCTTTCTGGTAAAAATCGTATTAAAAATTACCTATATTCTAAATGTTCTCCAATCCCTCTCCTGTTCTCACTTTTTTTAATAAACAGCCTTACTGGGTACAAATGATGTATAAGCTGAACATGTATAAGGTGTACAATTTGGTAAGTTTTAACAACATTATACAGCTAACAGATGATTTAATAAATCATTACTAATGAATGAAGATGGCGAATGTTATCCATCACCCCAAGAGTTTCTTCTTCCGTAAATTGTCTGTCTTATCCTTTCCTATTCTACTTCTCCCAAGCAAGCACTGACCTTTCTGTCACCATAAAGAAGTTTGCATTTTCCAGAGTTTTGTATAAATGAATCATACTCTATGTTCTCTTTTTCTGTCTTCTTTCAGCATAATTATTTTGAAATTCATCCATGTTGTTGCATGTATCAATTTATTTCCTTTTATTGCTGAGTAGTATTTGATTATATGAGTATTCCTTTCAAAATTTTTAATAAACTTTAAAATTTTTAGAGCAGTTTTAGTTTACAGCAAAACCGAGTGAAAAGTTCACATATATCCCTGGTTCTTTTCTCCACACTTCCCCCTCTTCTGCCAGGATTATCATTCCCTACCAGAGCAGTGCATTTGTTACCATCAGCGAACCTACATGGACACATCATAATCACCCAAAAGCCGTAGTTTACATTTACAGTTTACTCTTGGTATTGTACATTCTGTGGGTCTTGTTAAATGTATAATGACATGCATCTATCATTATAGTATCATACAGAGTAGCTTCACTGCTCTAAAGATTCTGCGTTCCACCTGTTCATTTCTCCCTCTCCTCTAACCCCTGGCAATCACTAATCTTTTTGCTTTTTAGTTTTGTCTTTCCCAGAATATTATATAGTTGGAATCTTTCAGTATGTGTTGCCTTTACCAATTGACCTTTGTAACTTCGTATGCATTTAAGGTTTCTTTGTGTCTTTTCATGACTTGATCTTTTGGATGTACCACAATTTATCTGTTCACCTACGGAAGGACACCTGAGTTGCTTCCAGGTGTTGGTAATTATGAATAAGTTGCTGTAAACATTCGTATGCAGGTTACTGTGTGGACCTAAGTTTTTTACTCATTTGGGCAAATACCAAGGAGAGCAATTGATGAGTCCTGTGATAAAAGTATATTTAGTGTTGTAAGAAATCGCCAAACTGTCTTCTGGAGTGGCAGTACCATTTTCATTCATACCAGCAATGAACGGGAGTTCCTTTTATTCCACATCCTTGTCAGGATTTCGTGTTGTCCGTGTTTGGATTTTGGCCATTCTGATAGGTGCGTAATGGTACTTTATTTACTGTTTGTATATTTTCTTTAGTAAAGTGTCTGTTCAGGTTTTTGGCCCATTTTCTAAATTAGGTTGGCTGTTTTCTTGTTTAGTTTTAAAAATTATTTTTATATTTTGGATAATAGTCCTTATTAGATATGTCCTTTGTAGAGCAGAAACTTTTATGTCATTGTTATCCTGCTTACCCATTGTCTCTTTCATGGATCATGTCTTTGATGTTGTATATAAAAAGTCATTGCCATACCCAAGACCATTTAGAGTTTTTCCTATATTACCTTCTAGGAGTTTTATAGTTTTGTGTTTTACATTTAGATTGGTGATCAGTTTTAATTTTTATGAAGGGTGTAAAGTCTTTGTCATATTTATGCATCCATATGCCTGGTTGTTATGGTATCATTTGTTTAAAAGACTCTGCTCCATTATATTGCCTTTGCTCCTTTGTCAAAGATCAATTGACTATAGTTGTTATATGAATCTTTTTCTGGGCTCTCTGTTTCATCAGTCTTTTTGTCTAATCTTTAACTAGTGATGCACTCTCTTGATTACTTTAGCTTTATAGTAGGTCTTCAAGTCAGGTAGTGTCAGTACTCTGACTTTGTTCTTCTTCTTAGATATTGTGTTGGCTATTCTGGGTCTTTTGTTTCTCCATATACATTTTTAGAATCAGTCGTTGTTCACAAAGTAACTCGTGGATATTTTGACTGGGATTATATTGAATCTGTAAGATCAAGTTGGGGAGATATCGAGTCTTTCCGTGAACATGGAATATCTACATTTATTTAGTTCTTTGATTTCTTTGATAAGTTGTCAGTTTTCCTCATATAGATCTTATACATATTTTGTTAGATTTATACTTAAATATTTAATTTTGGGTTGCTAATATAAACAATATTTTGTTTTTAATTTTAAATTGAACTTGTCCATTGATATTATATACGACAGCAATTGTATAGTGCAACCTTGTAATCACTTATTTGAGTTTTTTTGTCAGATCTTTCTGATTTTCTATATAGACAATCATGTCATCTATGAGCAAAATTTTGTTTTCCTTTTCAATCACTATACCTTTTATTTCCTTTTCTTATTAACTAGAACTTCCAGTATAAGTACAATAAAGGGGATATCCTTGCCTTGCTCTTCATCTTACTAGAAAAGCTTCCAGATTCTCATTATTAAGTATGATGTTAGCTGTAGGTTTTTTAAGTAGATGTTCTTTAACAAGTTGAAAAAGAGCTTGTCTATTCCTAGTTAGGTATTTCTTTTTATTGCTGAGTAGTATTCATTATATTAGTATACCGTTTTTTTTATTCACTCACCTGTTGATGGACATTTGAGTTGGTTTCAGTTTTGGCTATTACAAATAAAGCTGCTATAAACACTTGTGTACAAGTTTTTGTATAGACACATGCTTCCTTTTCTAATGAGTAAAGACATAGTGAAATGGGTGGATAATATGGTACTCTTAAGTTTAATTTTATAATAAGAAACTGCCGAAGTGTCTTCCAATGTGGTTGTACAATTTTATAGTTCAACCAGCAATGTAGGAGAGTTTCAGTTCCTCCGCACTATCTCTCACACTTCAGTCTTTTTATTTTTAGCTACTCTAATGGATGTGTCCTGGTATATTTTTATGGTCTTGCTTTTCATTTCCCTCATGATGTTGAGCATCTTTTCATGTACTGTTTGGTGATGTGTCTGTTCAGATCTTTTGCTTATTTTTTATTGTTTTTTTTTTTTCTTTTTATGGAGTTTTGAGAGTTCTTTATATATTTTGAATTCAAGTTCTTTATCAGATATAAATAAGTCGTTTATCAAATATGTTTTGTACAGATTTTTTTCTCCATTAAGAGGTTTATCTTGACTGTCTTTTGAAGGGCCGAAAATTTTAATTTTGATGAATCCATTGATTGTGCTTTTGGTAACATAACTAAGAAATATTTGCCAACTTAGGGTGACAAAACCTTAAATTTGCATTTCCATATGAATTTTAGAAACAGCTTGTCAATTTTTATAAAATATCTGATTGGATTTTGATTGGGATTGTGTTGAACCTCTAGATCAATTTAGAAAGAATTAAAATTTTAAGTTTTATTTTGAGTCTTAAGCATATCTTTCCATTTATTTGGGTCTTTAATTTCTCTCAGCAAATTTTGTAGTTTTAACCGTACAGGTTTTTGTAGCTTTTGTCAAATTTATACTTATTTCATCTTTTTCTGTGTGTGATGCTATTCTAAACAGCAGTTTTAAATTTTTTCTCATTTTTTACTGCCAATACATAAAAATACAATTAATTTTTGTATATTAATCTTAGGTCTTACATAAGGACTGTTGCTACTGCCCTTTTTATAATAGCTTTTTCCAGATTCCATCAGATTTACTACACAGATGATTATGTTGTTCTGTGTATAAAGACAATTTTATTTTCTAATCTGGATGCCATTTTTTCTTGTCTGATTGTCCTGGCTAGAATGTTGGATAGAACTCGGGGAGACTGCCTGGCTATTTAGGTTTACTCCATGTTGAGGCCTTGGAATTCACTCCGGGTAGTAAGCTGAGGCCAATCATCAGGCTCACCTTGTGTGTTTACTGTCTCTCAGTTGCCTGTTGATCATTGTCTTGAAATGATTGTTTCAGGCAGGAGGGTAAATTCTGTTACTCTTCCTTGGCGAGAAGCAGAACTCTCTACACTATTATAAATCTATTCCAATCAGGCTTATATCCTCACTACTTACTAAGACAGTTGCTAAATTTATTGGTTATTATGGGTCTTTCTCTTTTTTGACCTTTTAGCAGCATGTGGAGTAGCAGCATGATCAGTTTCTCTTTCTAGGTTCTTCGCTTATTGTGCAGGATACTTCTTGATACTCTTTCTTCCCTGGCTATTCTTTTGCCATCTTGCTTTTTGAATTGTACTCAATTTCCAAACCTTTTAATGTTTAAATGCACCATGGATGCTTGGTCTTTATGCTATTAATATTCTGTAAGTAGTTTCATTCAGTCTCATGATTTTATCTACCTTTTTGTATGTTAATTACTCTAAACTTGAATCTGTGGTCCATCACTTTCTCTAGAACAGCATACTTTTATGTATACATTTTTATATGTGTATGTGAGTGTTTCTCCATGGTTTTAAGATTCTTTAGGGAAAAATCTTATTCAAAAGTGATTTTTAACTTTTGGGTTTAGTTTAAGATTGGAAATGTATTAGGTACTTCTGTTTGCAAGCAATTGAAACTAACTCTGGCTACTTAAAATACGAAAAAAGGAAATGTATCATCAGAAGCTTATGGAATCTCAGGGAGAGCCAAATTATAAATAATTGAAGGATAATATAAAGCCTTAGTCAAAGATTTAAGAGTTGAACCAAGAAAAAATTTACATCAAAATTTACTTTTGCAACTAGTAAAAATTACTCAGAATATTTTTTTAGAAAAAAATTAGAAAGTAAAAATCACTCATTACCTCCTAGATATTAAGGCAAAAAATGAAAAATAAAAACCTGATATTTACATTAATGTTTGTTTACTAGTAAAGTTATAAAATTGAACACATTAAAATAGCCATTTATAGGTTTGTTTGTGTCCCCCCCATCTCTTGTATATATCTACTCAAGCTCTGTTCATTAGAGCTTAGTTTTTCTGGGCAAATCTATCAACCTTTTACTTGATATTTTTTCTATCTTTGCTGTTATACTAAGAGTGGCTTTCTCCATTTAAATGTAGAGTATTTTAAATGTTTTTGATTCAGTGGATCCATTTAGTTCTTTTTCCTATCTCTAAATACTTCCTTTAGTGATGATGGTCCCCTAGGCCATGGTTCTTATAGGTTGTAAGGATACATAATTAACACTATTCGTCTAAGATTATTCTGATATTTGCTATTACAGAACACTATATAGTGAATGCCTTTAACAAGATATTTATTTTTCAGTGCTGGAAGCTGAGACATCCAAGATCAAGGTACAAGCAGATTAGGTTCTTAGAGAGGACCCTCTTCTTAACTTGTAGACAGTTACCTTATTTATCACTTTGTTCTCACATGGTCAAGCACATGTGCTCATCTCTCTTCCTTTTCTAATGCCTGCATGGGGGCCCCA
Organism: Pteropus vampyrus; assembly: GCF_000151845.1. Classification (NCBI taxonomy): domain Eukaryota; kingdom Metazoa; phylum Chordata; class Mammalia; order Chiroptera; family Pteropodidae; genus Pteropus; species Pteropus vampyrus. The sequence continues at coordinate 33,527,744 of NW_011888782.1, read as the reverse complement.
CCCTCATGACCTCATATAAATATAATTATTACACAAAAGCCCCACTTCCAGATACCATCACTTCAAAGGTTAGGGCTTCAACATCTAAAGTTTGGAGGGACACAATCAGTCTATAACATTTCCTTTATCCTATCTCTTTTCCACCTCTATCTGAGGTGTGAGGAGGATAATTCTGTTTATTTTTATTTTTAATTTGCTTTGTAAATTAATATTGTAATTCATTCTGTCATTGAAGAAGAGCACGAAGTAAAAACTAAAAATTTTTTCTTTAATCCTCAGGAATTCCATTCCCTAGAATAAGTAATAACGTTATCTGCCAGAATATACAAAAGTTATTGTCAGTATGTGTACAGGTATATGTGACTAATTTTTTACATTTAGATCTTTAGTCCATCTGGGTATGTGAATGTGTGTGTTTAGTGTATAGTAGGGATCTGTTTCCAAATATTTAGCTCTTGTTTTTTTAGCATGTCTTGACTAATTCAGTATTTCTCCACTCATAGAAAATAATTAACTTCATTTTATACCATATGCCATTATATATATTGGTCTGATTGGTGTACTCTCAGTTGTTTTTAAGATATTAATAGTAAGCTTTTTATTATTTTTACTTTAATGCTTTTTCCTCTCTCCTACTGAGCCATCGTTGTTTTTGAAATACAGCTATTGTTCCTAGTCTGGTTTCAAGAATTTTTATCAGGATTTTCACTGCAATTACATTGAATTTGTGTCTTAATATGGAGAGATTTGAGATCTATATTGTATTCAGTATTTTCATCCAGGAACATGATGTATCTTTTATTTATTCAAGTCAGTCTCTCATTTTTATAGGTTCTTTAGAACTTTATTCATAAGTGTTTTAAATATCAGTGTTTTGCAAGTATTAATTTTTTTGCAGTAAATTTGTAAAGGTTATTACAACATTGACTTTATATGTTGTATATATTGTGCATGCATGCTTTATAAGCTTTATTGGTTCTAATAGCTCTTTACCTGGCCTTCTTAGATTTAACTTTATTATTAAAAACCCTTTTTGCAGTTGTTAGATTTTTTTTTTTTAATTAGATAATGAATGTTAAATTTTGTTAAATGCCTTTTTAGCATCAAAGTCATATGAACTTTCAGTATGATGAGTAGTCTGAAAATATCCTTACATTCTTGGAGTATACTGTTTGGTCATTGTGTCTTTTTCTTTAAATACAGAGCTGGTTATTATAATATATGAAAATTTTAATTAATATTCATACATTTTTATTGTCCGTATTTTCTGGCTTAGTACCAGACTTATCATAGGTTGCTAAAATACATTAGTAATTATCTCCACTTGAAAGCGTGATGGAGCATGGTGGTAAAATTTTGAGGGCTTGATACTTTTGGGGGGCAGTGGTTTAAAAAGGAACCTTTTTCTTCCATAGCTGTTAAGTATAGTCACTGTGACTTGTCCTTTTTTTGTAATATCTTCAGTCATATCTTGGATGGTAGTTTTTGCACTATCTATACCTGCCTTATTTATTTATGCATTCATTTATTTATGGTTTCTTTCCTCTTGAAAGAGTTCATGGAAATAATATTGTGTAAAGTTTTTGTTTAGAGTCGTTGGAACATGTTTAAGCACATTTTTCTTTATTATCTTTTAAATGATACTCTTCTTCATTTTTGTATTAATTTAAAAATATTATTTAGATAAAACTAAACTTTAAAGGTATCATTTATACTTTTCATTGTTGAGTGCTTCTATTGATTTACTTCTTCGTTTGAGTATTTATTTTGTCAAGATACATATGTGAGTTATAAACTCTCCAAGGACTTATTCTTTATATTTTAATATACTTGTCAGTGAACAGCATCTTTCTTGACTTTAGTATTCGTGAATATTAGTCTTATTTCCCTTAAAATGATTTAGATTTGGTCCATTGCTTTTTAGGAAGGGTATTATTATTATTATAAGGGAGAAGTCTGATGTCATTTTATTTTAACTTTTGCTTGTGGCATTTTGTTTTCATCTATGAAATGGAAAAAATTGATTTCACATTTATGTGTGTTTTTTAAATTAATGTTTTCAAGTAGATGGTGTAACTTAAATGAAGTTTGTTGTTGTTTTTTTTAATAGAGATTTTTGATAGAGGGAACCTCCAAAAGAAGATACTTCAGTATTATCTTTGATTTAACAGATCCTATCTCTATATATTAGTTATCTGTTACTGACTAACAAATACTTTAAAACTGAATAGCTTTAGAAAAATGAAAATTTATTATTTCTCAGTTTTTTGGGGTCAGGAATCTAGGCATGGCCCAGATGGGTTCTTTACTGCGGTCTGCGGTCTGCTTCATTCTCTCACAAGACCGCAGTCAAGGCATCCACTAGGGCTGGGATCTCATCTGAAGGCTTGACTGGGAAGGATTAGCTTTCAGACTTATTTTTGGCTCAATCTAGTGCTTTTTCCACCACAACACCTATTAATGGGTATTTACTTTATTTGAGAGTCACTCTTTTGGTTTTATAATCATCCCTGGGAACATTTAGCTCTTTTCAGTTCTTCCTTTTATTCAGTGGAGAGAGAGAGGAAGGGAGGGAGGGAGTTTGTGTGTGTGTGTACACATGTACTTACAGGAGGGGAAAAAGGGAAGCAGAGAGGGCAACAGGAGGGGAGGGAGATTAATGATATTTTAGAGTAACATTTTTCCATTTTGAGAGCTATACTTTTATTTCCCTACCCATAGGTGCCTTAGCTGGACCCATTATTGTGGAACCTCATGTCACAGCAGTATGGGGAAAGAATGTTTCGTTGAAGTGTTTAATTGAAGTAAATGAAACTATAACACAAATTTCATGGGAGAAGATACATGGCAAAAGTTCACAGACTGTTGCAGTTCATCATCCTCAATATGGATTCTCTGTTCAAGGGGAATATCAGGGAAGAGTCTTGTTTAAAAACTATTCACTTAATGATGCAACAATTACACTACACAACATAGGATTTTCTGATTCTGGAAAATACATATGCAAAGCTGTTACATTCCCACTTGGAAATGCTCAGTCTTCTACAACCGTGACTGTATTAGGTAAGTATGCTTGAATTATATATTTTGGTGGTAGTCATGAGGATTATAATAAAAGTATTTTCAAGAATCTAAATAATTGAAATTATATATAAGTTTAGTTTTAAAATAAAATAATTCAAATATGATTTTTCAAGTTCTGTTTTAAAAATATGATTCTAGGCTCTCTTAATTTAAACAAAATTTTGTCTGTTTCTATCTACCTACCTACCTATCTATATAATGCTATGTAGTTCTTAGCTATGTTACTTTTATTCATGAAAGATTTTTTTTAATTTATAATAATACTAAGTGCTGAGTTTCTTCGACATATTTATTTTCATTATTTTTTTCTCAAATTTTCAACTTGTAATTACTATCTTTAAATAGCTCTTCTGTTTTTTAAAGCGACTGTCTTAATGGAGCCATTGACACCTGTTTGTTTTTCAAATTGAATTTTATTTCTGCTGTTGTGGATTTGCATAGCTATTTGAATCTTGGACTTATTTTTCCTAATGAAAAATCTGCCTTTTTTTGTTTGAAAACTGTTAAAGTTTGTAGTGGAATTTAGAATGAGCTTATTAGCATTAAGGTAGCCACTTGCATGAAAGATAAACCAGTTTAGAAATTCTGGTGAGTACTTTTGAATGGTAAAATAAGGATCAAGGAATAATAGCACCCTTAGCTATTTCCCCCCAAAGTGGGACTCCTTTGATGGGGACAGTCTTTGCTCCAAATTGTCTTGTTTGCTTGTCAGGGACTTCATTAGGTCTCCAGATAGCTCCCCCTACTTAATCCCTTTTTTTTTTTTTTCACTTTTCTTCCAGCTGTTATTCCCTAATAAGCCTTTTACACTTCTCATTTGGTCTCAACATCTGCTTCCAGAGGACCAAACAAGTAGATAGCCCCTAGTATTTAATTTCAGAGTCTCTGGAATGTAGGAGGAAAGCAATTTTGTCCAAATTTGTTATATGTTTTTTTCATGTTGAGAGATACTATGTAAATAAAATTAGATATTTGAGGATTTTATATGTTTACTACACTGCCCTGAGAACTGTGGGGAAATATAACTTATGTTTAAGAAATTGATAATTTGAAAAATGTTTCGATTAGAAGGCATGGCAGAAATTACTGAAAAGTCAAGTGCAGGCCATCAGAGTAAAAAGGTCACAGAGAGTTTAGTGTCAAGAAAATAATTAATTTGTTTATGGAAGAGAGAGCTCATGGGAATAAACTTTTTTTTGCTTTAAATTTTAGTAATTTCCCCTAAATTAATACAGTACTCAGTGGTTTAAAACTCAAGACTGTACAAGACAGTCATGATTTTACCCATGCCTACTACTTTACCTTCACCTATTTCATTTCTTGTTCTACTCCCCAAACCCAAATTTTATAATCGTAATAAACTTTTTGTAGTTCTGTTAATACCTATTTATGCTTTTACCTGTGTTTTAATGCCTGAATTGACTTATTTTTTGTCCTCTCTCTCTCTTCTTACATTCTTGCTATTTAATTACTATTCATCAAACCACGTCCTTTGGAAGCCATTCTTGAAAAATCTACCTACCCCCGCCCTCAAACACACATACACACTCAATTTTCTGGGGTTTTTTTTTTTTGCTCTTTTGTAGTTGTATCTTCAACATGCCTTTATTGTAGCAATTACCATACTACTTATTATTTGTTTTCTTTACTATCAGTGTATGGTGAGCTATAATTCTATACTTTAAAATTTAACATTATATCCCTAAAACCTATAAGAATTCCTGGTATATAGCAGTCATACACTAAATATTTAAATTAGGATATAGGAATGGATTGGTGAACTTAGTAGTTTTAAAATGTTTTGTAGAAAAAATAGTTGAGCCAGTTCTTGAGTGGTGGGTGGGTTTTGGATAGGCAAAAAGGGAAGAAGTATAAGGAGAGCGTGTGAGCCAACAGTGGGAGGCAGAAAACAATGTACATTAGGGCAGAATTTCTTCAACTTCAGCATTGTTGAAATTTGGGGCTGGAATATTTTGTTGTGTTACAGCAGTCCATTATAGACTGTTTAGCAGCATCCATGGCCCCTACTCAGAAGGTACTAGTAGCAGTCCCTTAGTTGTGACAGTTTAGAATGTCTCCAGATATTGCCACATGTCCTCTGGGAGAGGAGGAGAGAGATTACTCACTGTTGAGAAAACCCTCATTAGTGGAACCACTGAATTATTTGTTGATTGTTCAGAGAATTTACATAAAGTACAATAATTAAAAACTAGAAAGGTAGAGTAGGACCACATTTAAAGTTAGGATGGGGAATTTGAGCTTTATATTACTGGAAATGTGAACTGAATGTACAGTGTTGTACTTCTTCTCACCTTCCTTTTTCTCTTCAGACTCTTTCTATTTTTAAGGTATGGTTCATGAACCAGCAGCATTGATATCACTTGGGAGCTTGTTAGAAATACAGAATTTAAGACCCCTCTCAGACTTATTGAGTGATAAATCTACATTTTAGCAGGATCCCCAAGTGATTTATGTGCACAGGAAAGTTTTAGAAACACTGCTTTGACCATCTTTTCACCTTGCTTAGAAGGATGCCTAACTCATAGTAGACCTGATTTAGGTAGTAATGTGATGAAAGTTGTGATTTAGGATGATCAGTCTGCTGTTTTTGATGAAATGAAGAGCTACTGAAATTATAATGCCTCAGCTATGAGACCATGAAGGCTTGAAATTAATCTTCTAATTTCTGCCACTTGAGTGGAAGGAGCTATTATTACAAAGGAATAACTAGGAGGACTTTATGACTGACTGGATATAAGAAACAAGGGAGGTATGAACAATAACAGGTTTTGAACTTTAGTGATTGAGTAAATTACATACCATTAATTTAATAGGTAGTAGTGTTTATAAGATAAAAGTTTTTGAGGGAGATACAAAAAATAACTAAAGGCCTTGGACTAAGTATTTATTAAGGCAGAGGTTGGAAGAAATAGAGATGAAGAGCACAAAGGTTTGAGAAAAACTCGGGCAAAGTAATATTGTTCATATCAAGAGAAGATAAAGTTTTACAGATTAGCAGCCTTTTTCCACAGTGAGAATTAAGCCCTATAGAAAATGATTTGAGTGGCCATTTTTCAGTTCTCCTAAGGATGGCACACAGCTGATATTATAAATGCATAGCTCACAAGTTAATTCACTACTTACAATAAATACCTTAAAGTATTAGTATTTTTTTTTTTTTTTTGGAATTTTGGAATTGATTGGAAGGAACCATGCTGAAGTATCAAAATCTGCAAAGTTAGTCAAAGAGAATAGGCAACGAAAAGTACTGAGCTTGTTGGTTAGAGGATGACATTAGAGTTTCAGTGGAATGGTAGTAATGGAAACCAAATCAAGGGAATGTGATATTACAAAAAGTTATAGCAAAATTGAACAACTGTCCCATAGTAGGAATTGTTATACAATTGGGTACAACCACAATTGTTGTATAACAATTGTGGTTGTACCCAATTGTATAACAATTGTTGTATAACAATTGTGGTTGAGAAATGTTGCTGCTTAAAAAAAATAAGCCACAGAATTGTAGACATGCCATGATTACATCTATCTAGAAATAGAAATAAAGAGAAAGAAATGGAAGAGTATTAGAGTACTGCAGTCATAGATAATTTTTGTTTTCTCAATTTTTAGTAATAATAATTTTGCAGTTGAGAAATAGACTTCTACTGGTGGGTATGATGGAGTAACCAGGACTAGATTTATCCTCTTTCTCTAGGAACAATAAATTCAGGCAAGTAAGGAACAGTTTTTAGTCATTGGACGATAGGCAGTGTAAGATTATGAACCCTGAAAGAAGGAAAACAAAGAAAATGAGTCTTATAAATGTTCCGCCTTTCTCTTTCGGCAGTTTCCAGGCTACAGCTCAGTGACAAGGAATTAAAAGCAGAAGATGGTGGTCTCACTGAGTTGAGGAGACAGATTGAAAGTCAGGGAGGACAAGGTGATTAGAATCTGTGGAGGAGAATACTGGAAGAAAGGGATCATGGAGAGTGGGGAGGAGGGAGAGAAGGAGGGGGAGGAAGAGAGAGGGAGAGAGGGAAGGAGTGAGAGAGGACAAGGACTATAGAGAACACTTTAGAGATACAGAGAAAGGCCCTTCTGAAATCTTTGCTTTAGTACTGATGGTATATATGTGAGAGGAAACTTTTGAGGTGAGGGATAGAACCAAGAAAAAGCAGTAGATTTAACATTCCTGGCATTTACACAAGGCTGGGAACACTACGTGCCCCCCAGTCAGAGTATACAGGGCATTGGATAGAATCTTAAGAGGAAGCAACAACAAAACTGCTAGGGAACAGAACAGAGAAGTTAATTAAAATATTGTATTATATGAAAAAAGTAACTAGATAGCCAGTAAAATCTACAACCAGGAGATTGATTCCCTTCAGAAGTAGAAATAACATAATTCCAAATTGACTTTAAAATAAATTTTTAAGTTTCTCAAAGATAAAAGCTTCTATTTATGATGGCATACATCATTTACCTCTCCAACTGGGGGTGAAATATAAGAAAACACCATTGAAAACTTCAAAGAAATAACAACATGGTAAGAAATATAACAAGACCAAAATTTTTCTGAAGGTGAAAACAGAAGTAAGCCTAGCACTGAAAGCTGAAAACTGGATTCACTTTGAGGACATTTGACAGTTATGAAGAAACACCTGAGATGCTAAGCTAAGATTTTGAGAGCCTAGAGAAGTGAGACAAATGTCTAAATGCATTTCAGCTCAAGATGGGATGTCTAATAACCCTTTTTATATTCACATGGTACCCAAAGACTTACCTTTTCAGAATAATAGTAAACCAGAAGTAAACCAGGCTTCTTTATGGACTTCTAGTCCTGGTGTATATCACCTGAATAGTCTGAACTTAAATTAAGGAGATCTGGATAGGTTGATGTTTTCAGGAGCTTGGCAGGAGAAAACACAATTTTTTTCCGGAGGAAAAGTACTTTTATTCTATACCTCAAATTATTTCTACCTTTATTATTCAAAAACAGGCATATAGTCTGCTTGAATAACCAGGCATACAAGTAAAGACCTCATAAGCAGCAGTCAACACAAACGACAACAGAAGGACCCACAAAAATATAAGATGTTGTAATTATCAGACACACTGTTAAACAACAGTGCTTACCATTTGAAGAGATAAGTCACTCTACAAAATTTCTGCAGAGAATAAGAAGCTATATATATCATATAGTAATTGGCCTTGAAGTAGAGAAGTATTTCTTAGTATAAAAAAAGCAGTGAACTATAAAAGGGAAGTAAAAACTGATAAATGTTAGTGAATTTGAATTAGAAACTTCTGCTCGTTAGACACACCATAGGTTAAAAAAAACAAGCCCTAATAGAAGATATTTGTAGTACAGTACACACAATCAAAAAAGGACTCTCCTCCCAAATTAATAATTTAAAAAAGGCTTTAATAGGCATTTTGCGGAAGAAATTCCAATGGCCCAAAAACGTATGAAAATATCCTTAATATCATTTGTAATCTGAGAAATGAAAAATAAAGTCAATGAAATGAAATGCCATTACATACCTACTAGATTGGTAGACATTGAGAAGTCTAATAGTATCAATTGTGAGTATATATGGACCGCGGGAATTCTAAGCTTGGAAATAAATTGTTGCTTTGGAAAGCTTTTTTCATTACCTGGTAAAATTTAAAATAAATATAGTAATAGCAATTCTACTATAAGATAAAAACTAGAGAAACTTTTGTACAAATGGGTCAAGTTACATGTATGAGAATATTTCTTGTAAAATTATACAAAACAGGAAACACCACCAATGTCCAATAATCAATAAATGGTACAGCAGTTAAAATTAACAATTTATATACTTGCATGTAAATCTAAATGATCTAAAAATAAGTTAATAAATGAATTGTAAAACAATAAATTAAGGCCAAATATTCCCACATAAGCAATTAGGAATACAAAGTTGAGTCATAGGAAAACCATACAAAATATATATATATTGATTCCGTTCATGTAAATTTCAGAAACAGGTGAAATTTGTGTTGTTTGTATTTGTTGGTCATAGAACTAACATGAAAAATAAATAAAACTTTATTTCCAAAGTTAGTATAATGGTTTCACACTTGGGCAGGCAAGCTATTAAGATCAAGAAGAGGCATATGAGGGACTTGGGAGTTGCTAATGTGTTTTATTAAGCTGTGTGGTGGGTATATGGATGTTTGCTATAAATTATTCATTATATGTTTCTTTTTGTTATTTTACAATAATGTGTCTTAAAAAAGAACTGCATAAGGAAAATAATAATATTCCTTAAAGTAAATTATAAAACAAAAATAGGTAGATACAGACCAAGAACAGATGACATTGAAAGAACCAAGTGGAAATCTTGGAAATGAAAAAATACCTTCGAGATTAAAAACTTAATGGATGCACAGAATAAACTATAGGCTTGAGCCAAAGAATTCGTGAAGTGAGTACTGAGGAATTTATACAGAAAGAAACAGATAAAATTTGCTGGAAAAATGTGAAGAGAGAGCTAGGATATATGGAAGGTAGATTGAAAGTATTTAAGATTAAGATTAGATTTCCATGCTGAGGAACTTTCTTATACCAGAAAAAGATGGGTGGCATGTACACTTCAATAAACATAACTTAATGATGTTACATTTAACAGTGTAGGTTCTCTACTGGTAACTTATTTTAAAATATATTTTCTTTAAATATTTTTGCTGTAAAATGAAGCATTAGATATTAAAACTATGTTTTTTTCCCTTTCAGAGTAATAATACCTTTAATCTCATAATGGAAATTATGATCAAATTCACAGGAATGTTTTGTAGATCCTAATTTTGGGAACTCATCTGTCCCTATAAAGAAATGTATATCTTTACCAGCAGAGCCATCTTTGTAGTGATTATATAAAATCTTGGCTGCTTATTTGTCTTGGCTCATGATCTCTTGTTCCAAGAATTCAAATTGATATTGGCATTACCTAAAAAGTGTGTGTATAGATTTTATATGGTTTTCTCTCAGTTTGTGAAATATAGCTAGATGTGGCTTAGGAGGATGTATATATATTTTTAATTGAAATGTAACTAATTTTTTAAAAAAAATTTAAACAGTTGAACCCACTGTGAGCCTGATAAAAGGACCAGATTCCTTAATTGATGGAGGAAATGAAACAGTAGCAGCCATTTGTATCGCAGCCACTGGAAAACCAGTTGCACATATTAACTGGGAAGGTGACCTTGGTGAAATGGAATCTACTACAACTTCTTTTCCAAATGAAACGGCAACAATTGTCAGCCAGTACAAGCTATTTCCAACCAGATTTGCTAGAGGAAGGCGAATCACTTGTGTTGTAAAACATCCAGCCTTGGAAAAGGACATCCGATATTCTTTCATATTAGACATACAGTGTAAGTAAATGGTAACATTTAATTTTTAAATGTCATGCATTTTATTTTCATTTTCTTCCTTTGACACAATTCTGTATCAAACTGTTTTTAGTTTGAATATTTAGTATTCAGAAATTCTTACAACTTTTTCTTACATTTTCTCCCTTAATTTTAAAAAATATTTTCATGGAAATTTCATTTAACCAGAACATTTTTTTATCAATTTGTAAAGATGGACAATGATTTTAAAGTTGTTCTTAAACTTAAAATTATTTAACCCTATCCTTTTTAGATGTTAAAAATAGTCTGGACTTAAGCGAATTGTGAAAGTTTATACCTCAAAATGTGCAATACTTGGAGACAAACAATTCTCCCATCTAATTAATTTAGCTGTTATTCAGTTTTATTGATGCCACTCATGGTGTTTTTATTTTTTAGCAAGAATCTTTTACTTCTAGATGGATTTTAATTATTTTGGAAATCTGTAATGTTTTGATATTCAAATCTAGTTTTATTGATCATGTTGTAAGATTCTCATGTAGTTAAACAATATTTTAAAGATGTCATTGGGATAATTGTAGATAAGTTTCAAATCTGGTCCATATTGTACTTTTATATTTTTGCTATAGGATACTCGTTGTATGTATGTATGTGTGTATGTATTTTTCTCTTTAAAGTTTCTCAGTTTTTGATACATTCTTTGCATAGCATTTTAAAATTTGAGCAAGAGAAAAACTGATGGTGCAGATAGCATATAGCAAAAATAATGAAAATTAAGCAGATTAGAGATAAAATTAGGATAAGAGTTAGGTCCTGCTGTCATTTCTATTCATGCACAGATGATAAATCTAGATAGGTTTGTGAAGGAGGTATTTTGATCTTTGGGTTTTTTTTTTTTTCTTTTTGGTTTGACACATGGAATTTTAAATTACACAAAATCATTATACTTGGTGAAATGGTTTCTAAAGCTAATTCTAAGGATGTTTTTCCAACATTTATAGGAGTTTAAACTTGAGAAACTATCTTACGTGAATGTTATTACTATTGTATTCTTGAATACGAATACCTTCATTTCTCCTTCTTTGGAGAATCCAATTAACTTTTTTCTTTTCCTCATAAAATTCAGATCCCAATTGTAAGTATTATTAATATTTTCTTACATTTTTTCTTTCTGTGTCTAGTAATGACTGCAGTTTTCTTCAATTTATATTATGTATGTTATTTTTTGTTTGCTTGAATGCAATCTAAAATATATAAACTACTTTCTTCTACTGTGAGACTTTATCATTTAGGTTTATTGGCGTGCTCCTAAAATGTTAAGAGTACTCATGACTTTTTTCTTTTTTTTAATTGGGAGTTATAAAACATGTAAACATAGTTTAAGAAGATAAAATCTTATACCCCAAATTTATATCTCAAAATTTGGAGGATGCCTGTTCCCTCCTCCTTTTAAAACAAACACACAGAAATCTGTACTGTTCTTCGAGCAATATTTTTTAGAACCAATTTTAAGTTACAAAAATGCCTAATTCTGGTTTGCATAAGAGGCAGGTATTTCTTTTTTAAAATTCTAAGGTAATCGTACCTGAGTAAAGGTTAATTTTTTCACTATCTTCTTTAAACCTTGCTTGATAGTAAGTCAGGCTTTCTTGGCAGAGTTAAAGAGTGACCTGGTCTCTCTCTAACTTACCATCTGGTCGTGTACTATTTATCTAGTTTACTATGTAGCTCACAGAAAGATGGGGAGCGGGGTCCCTATACCATGTATAAGGAATATTTTCTTAGGAAAGTCTTTCATGACCTCCTCAACCCCATCCTTAGTCCAAATTAGGCCCTTTCTCTTGTCTTCTCCCTTAGCATCCTATTCTTTTCCATAACAAGTTTTAGTTAAATATTTTTAAAATGTCATCTCTCCTATTACTATTAGAATATAAATTTTACAAATACAGAGTCCGTATGTATTCCGAATAGCTAAAATGCTTGTCGCTTATTAGGAGCTAAACAATATGGTGGATAAATGAATGATGAGTGTTGGATTTTATAGTTTGAAGGCATAAATTTATATTGCTGGTAGACAAGGATAATTGCTTACTTAACTAATCATATTGCACATACACTAAAAACCCTTTGGGAACACTGAATGGATACAAGTTCATGTTTTAGAATAGTTGAGGCCATAGATAATGTATTTAAGTTATAATTATAGTCTTAGAAAGTTTGTGTCACATCTCTACATGCCCATAGAATATTAATTACTTGCAGTATAGGGAATCTAATCCCTGTAATTGACTTGATATTTTTGGGGGGAAATTACCTTTCAGATTAAACATTTTGTTAAAAACAGGTTTATAGTGTGACTTGGTACTTAAATGTCATGTCTCATTATTGAATTAAGTCCCGAATGTATTTTCTTTGTTCATAGTATTCTACATATTTTATAATAGGACTCAAAGTTTGCTTTTGGTGATTATAGGCTTGTGAATATTCTTATATTCAGTGTTTATAATAACTAGAACTGTACATGCTTATAGTTGCCTAGTGTTTGGGTAGTCATTGTTTTTTATTCATTCTTTTAGTCAACTAATATTTATTGAGTACTGTTTTCCACATTGATTATGTATATTGAGAGAAGGAAAAATTATTTCTGATCTTCTAAAGTTTATTATGCTTATGCTTTATCATTGTATACCAACTGTATTTATCATTAACAAAAGATAATCTGTTCTGTCATGCATTTATTTTATAGATGCTCCTGAGGTTTCAGTAACAGGCTATGATGGAAATTGGTTTGTAGGAAGAAAAGGTGTTAATCTCAAGTGTAATGCTGATGCAAATCCACCACCCTTCAAATCCGTGTGGAGCAGGTAATAATGTTAGATACTTCTAAAGAGAAATTATTTAAAAGTGAAAAGTACTGTTAAATGCATAAAGTCGTTTTTATCAGTGTAATACATGATTACAGTAATATCTGAAAATTAAGTTAAATGAAGGGTTTCTAAATGTTCTCCTGTTCCATGGCTCTCCACCTGCCTACCCCCAGTTCTGTTCCTCAGAGGATACTTTAGGAAATTTTAGCAGTTCCTCCTGATAGTTACCATCATAGGTCTTAAACTGCTGCTACTTGATTTACTAATTTTTAACACTATTTACTTCTTTTTTTTTTTAAGATTTTTCTTTTTATTATTTTCAAATATACAGTACTTGAAAGTTATATAGTTCATGAAACAATTCTCCTGATTACTCTATCTTCCCTCTCACTCTACACCTAGCTATTACATTACTGCCGACTGCATTCCCTATGCTGTAGTCCCCATCCTTGTGACCATCTGTCAGCTACTAATTTGTCTTTTTTAACCCTTCACTTTTTTAACCCTTTGCTGCCAGCCCCTGTACCTCCCTCCCCTCTGGCCATCACCAGATTGTCCTCGGTATTTGTTATTCTGTTTTCAATTAGTTCTTTTTGTTCCTTAGATTCTGCATATAAGTTAAATCATATGGTATTTATCTTTCTCTTTCTGACTTATTTCACTCACTATATCTATTTACTTCTTATTATGACATGAAAATTTAATTTTCTGTCTACCCCTACACATACAAATATACCCATATACATATTTCTACCCTTCATAGTCCCAATGAGATTAAGCTACTTTTAGTTAAACTCTGTAGTGATTGGTCGCCTCTCTATTTCAGGTACATTTTATTTATTGAAAGCTAAGTAGTATACCGGAATTCTGTTTTCTTTTGTCTGAAGCTATTTTCCCTGAGATTATTAATTGCTTTTTTTTTTTAATTTGTGTAGCTTACTATCTGAATATCCTTAATTCTCTTTCTCTATGAGATTTCAACTGTTACACTAAGGTTTTCATTCATATTTCTCAATATTTAAGCCCCCCCTTTCAATCTAGAGACTTGTAACTGTCAGCTGTGGATAATTTTTTTATATTTTTGGTCATTTCTCCTCTTTTTTTTGTTTGCTCTTACTGGAACTCATTTATTTAATTTATGAATGTACTTTCTTATTTTTCATATAATTTTTGTTGCTCTTTCTAGGAATTTGCTTGATTTTCCCATTGATTAAAAAAATTGGGGAGGGCATTTTTTTTATTTTCTGGGGAGAATATTTTTATTTTCTAAGCTCATTTTCTTATTCTATTCATTTTCATAGCATCCTTTCTTATTTTATGGATATGGTGTCTTCTTGTTTTTTCATAGGGATGCTAGAGTTCTTTCCTCTGCAGAGACTTTATTTTTTCTATATACTATTTTTTTTCCTCCTAGTTCTCTTGTTTTATTTTTCGTCTTTCATTTTGTAGATATTTAATATTCTCAGTTGTTCAGTCATTTCACATTGATGCATTAAAATGCTGAGTGGAAACTCTCTATAGTCGAGATTACTCATTAGTAGAGTTCACGCACAGTGATCAGGTAGAGAGGTGGTTATTTCTGTGGAGAAGCTTCTGACATCACCTGTAGAAGGATGAAAGTCTTTTTTTTTCATGGCCATTCATTTTATTGAATTAACCTTCATTTTTTTGCCTAAAACATAAATGCCTGGTATCTGTACAGAGTTAGGAGGAATCTCTTGTTTTGTTTTTTTCAACTTTCAACTAATCTCCTTAATTCTAGCCCTTTGCCTCACTCCGGCCTTCTGCAGTGTAGTGAGTCGAGTTCTAAATCTGTCTTCGGTTCTTTGGATCATATTGGCTGCTTTCTCATCCATATGTCTCTACAAGCACTTCTTCAGCCCAAGGCAGAGCTTTTCAACCATACACTGTTGATATTTAGGGCTGGATAAATCTTTATTTTCTTCCTTTCCTTTTCCTTTTCCTTTTCCTTTTCCTTTTCCTTTTCCTTTTCCTTTTCCTTTTCCTTTTCCTTTTCCTTTTGTGGGAGGCAGTTCTGTGAATTGTAGGATGTTTGGCAGCGTCCTTGACCTCGGATCTCTAGAGCCAGTAGCACCTCACCCACTCCTTCAACCTCCATGCCCCAACCCTGTTGTGACAGCCAAAAATGTCTTCAGATATCCTGCTATCCACAAATGTCTCCAGACATACTGGATGTCCCCTGGAGACAAAAATCACTTCTGATTGAGAAACACTGGCTTAAAGTATATACTGTTTTCTCCATCTGTTTTCTGTCTTCTAAAAGTTTGTTGAAACATTTTATCTGATGAATTCTACCTCCTATTCTCTTTCTCCTCATTGGTTTAAAAGGTTTTTTCTTTACTTTTGTTTTTGGTGGGAATTTGTGGAAGCAAGGAAACAGTCTATTTGGTCAATCTATTGTCTTTAAGTAAAGATACAGTTTTAAAAGTAAGGAAGGTCTTTTTCATTTACATTTTCCTAGAAGTGAGAAGCAGTCTTTGGTTAAGATGTGTGATAGGGTATTTCTAAAAGTCATACAATTCCGTGTTGTCATCCTAGTATGTCTCTACTTGGAGATGTCTTTTTTATTTTTGAGAAAGTCGTTTAACTTCTCTAATCTATGTTTCTTCATTGATAATTGTACTTTATAAAGGTTTTGTCAGGGTAGAGACAATGAATATAAATCATGTAACATGGGTGCAAGAGCATAGCATGTCATTTGTTGTGAGTTAAATGTGGAGTTCAATTTAGATTTTTCTGATGGTGGCTCATTTGAATAAATGCCTTTGAAAGATTATAAGATATATTTATACTTCTCAGAATAAAAGGGATTAGAATTTGGGGCCCAAAATAGAGTTGGTAAGATATATAGTTCATATTCATTCTTATCATCTTAGAAAAAGAGTTCACCTTTTGAAAGCTGATGCTCGTAAAAATGTTTTTTCCAAAGTCCTCTTACAACAGAGGTTGGGTGTTTTTGCTTTTGTTTTTAAACATTAGAATGTTACTTTTATCCTTCATTGCTAAATAATAGTACTGGCAGCAATAAAAGATTTTACTTGATTGTTCTTCCACCTACCACCCTTGAGATCACAGAATGAAATCAGTCCATCTACTCTCCAGTGTTGATTTGCTTCATTCCACCTTCTTATTTCCTTTGTAATTAGTTATTGGTCTCCTCTTGTGTACTAGGATCATTGAAAGAAAAGACCAAATCTTACCTCTGTATCTTAGCAGCATCAGCAGAGGAGAGTAGGGGTAAATAATGGGTGGCTGAGTGAAGGAGTGAATGAATTTTTTTGAAAAAATCTGCTTAATTCAAACTATATTAATTGAGTTGGGTTTACTTGAATTTTTTATCCTCTGAAAAATATAACTATGGTCTTGAAAAACAGTTTCAAAATAAAGACCTATTGGTGTTTTATTGTTTTTCATTTTTTTTTACCTTAAGGTTAGAAAAATGAAGTATAATGTTATACTTAGTTTTGTTGCGGTGAATGGCTTTAGAGTTCTTAGAGTGGGTTTTATTCCCATTATGTTTTATAGTTATATATACCCTAGATAGGACTCTTAGCCAAATTAGTATAAGCACCGATTAAAAAGAGTTATTGATACCAAATGGGTGCCTTGGTTTTTATTGTCATAGATAGTCATTTTATGAGGAATTATTTTATAAGACCCTTCTTAGTGGTTTAGAAACTAACCATTTTTGGATGGAGCACAGTAAAATTTTGTTCTGCATTCAGTGATGCTCTTTATATATGTTACAAAAAAGTGTTAGAACATTATCATGTACTTGATGACTTCATTATGAATATTGTAGCTATATCATGAATAGATTCATAATTCACAGATAATTATTTTAATTCCTTTGATAATATGGGTATATCTTCAAATGTTTTTCTGATTTTCCAGTTTTCTGAATATAATTCTTTAAAATCACATAATTTATTTTCTCTCCTTCCTTCCCATTCTACAATGTTGGCCTGTCTACACTTATGCATTGATATTTTGAAAGAAAGGGTCTTCTTAATGGACTTTATTAATTCATCTTTATTAAAATGAAAATTCATAACATATGCTTTGATTTCATAGTGAATTACCCATAAGATGCTGGTTCTTTAATAGACATCTCAGAAGTTAATATCTTACTTATAACAACTATCAATGAATACAGACTCAAGATATTTAAAATAATTTTTTGCTTTTTAAAATCTAGGTTGGATGGACAGTGGCCTGATGGTTTATTGGCTTCAGACAATACTCTTCATTTTGTATATCCACTGACTTTCAATTATTCTGGTGTTTATGTCTGTAAAGTGACCAATTCCCTCGGTCAAAGAAGTGATCAAAAGGTCATCTACATTTCAGGTAAGTTACACTCAACTTAGAAAATGAATTACTTATTCCTATAATGACAGTCATAACAGTAGCACTATGATCGTAGTGGCAGTTTATACTTGTGAAGATATAGATTTCTTAGTATGAGGTTTTCCAAATAACCTAAAAGAGATATAATAAAGAAACCAACCATATCTGAAATACACTTTTTAAGTGACATTCCTTTACGTAAATAAATGTCAAAATGTCTATGCAACAAGTTTATATACATTTTAAGACCTATGAATATAGTTAATTTATTATAGTTAAATGGTATTATATTTATTCCTTTTATAGATAGTGTATGCCTCTCTAGGTTCTTTTGTCTTTACATCAAGAATAAACACTGTTTTTTGTTTGTTTGTTTTTGGTGGCTACTCTGCACATAAGTGTCTGATAAATAAAATAGGATATCAACTTTGATGACCTTGCTGGTTAAATAATATCACTCAATATGGTACTGTATCATATTGGGTTACTGAGAGGTGAAGTAGGAATGTTACTGAAAATCTAATGAAATATAATTTACGGTGTTTTTTTATTGTTAGTCCTTAAACTACTAAGAACTTACATTTTTCACATTCCATTTGTTTTACTGTGAAAGTTTTTGTTAATTTGACGGTATAAATTTGAGTATTCACAAAATATAGTTAGAGCTAAAAATTCATTGTTTCCTGGATGTGGCTATAAATAATAAATTATCAATGGAATTCTTATTTATAAAAAGTATGTAAAATATTTTGAGCATCTCCTTACTGACTATAAGAATGTAGCAATCTTCATGTCTAAATCATGGAAAATTAAATGTAGAAGGAAGAGAACTTTGAGAAATGCAGGTTTGTATGGTCATTGTGTAATAGGTAGTTAAGAGTTTTATTTCTGTTCAAATCTAAAACTTAATCAAATAAAGATTATAGAGAAATTTTAAGCTTGCTTTTATGTTACACTCTCAGTTCTTATTTGATCACTCAACCTAAGAACAGTTCCCCATGTTATTTACCACAATTTGTAGTTGTATGCTCATTTATTTACATATTATCTATTCTCACATTTAAGCAGTTTGTGTTTGCTTTATTTACCACTGTATACTCAGAACTCAGTTAATGCCTGACATATAATAGACTCAGGTTTTTTTGCATGAATCTCATAAGAAGCTTAGACGTATGTACATCCCTAGCCATCTTTTTCTGCCAGCAGCGGTACTTTAGTGGAAATCTGAATGAGATTAAGTATTAGTATATTAACCACCTTTCTTCTCAAGAGGCTTTTTATTTAAAAAAAAAAAAAAACCAACTTAAAGCCACAGGAAATACATATTTATTTATTTATATTTCTTTCTTTCTTTCTTTTTTTTTTTTTATGACTTACATTGGCCTATTTCTTTTTTTCCCTGGCTTTATTAGAATATAATAGGCAATTTGTTGCTCATATTTACATTGTACAAGTCAGTGAGTTTTTTTTAATTATAGTTGGCATACAATAATATATTAGTTTCAGTTGTACAGTGTAGTGATTAGAGGTCTATATAACTCACAGATTGATGACCCCACTAAATCAATTCCCCTTCTTCCCCCTTACGTATTAATTACAACATCGTTAACTATTTTCCCTATGCTACACTTTCTATCTATCTCCATGTCTATTTTGTAACTATCCATTTGTACTTCTTAATCCCTTTGCCCTTTATCACCGTCCCCCCAACCCCCCTCCCATCTAGTAGCCCTCAAAATATTCTCTGTATCTATGATTTTCTCTTTTTGTCATTGTGATATTTGTTGTTCTCTATCTGACTTACTTCCTTCAGTGCAATACCCTCTAGGTCCATCGAGGCAATATCTTTTTCCATCCCCTTCCTTTTAGTCTGCGTGTGTCTTAATCTGAAGTGAGTCTCTTGTAGGCAGCATGTGTAGGGGTCTTGTTTTCTTATCCATTCAACCACCTTATCTTTTGGTTGGAGTCCTTAATTCTTTTCTATTTGAGGTAGTTGTTGATATGAATGTAGTTATTACCATTCTTTATTCATGTTTTTGATACATGTTTTCTTCTTAAGTCTCTTCAACATTTCCTATGATAATGGCTTGATGTTGATAAATTCTTTTAGCTTATTTTTGTCTGGGAGGTTCTTTATCTGTCCTTCGACTCTAAATGATGGCTTTGCTGGATAAAGTACTCTTGGTTGTAGATCTTGGGTTTTCATCACATTGAATATTTTGTGTCAAGCCCTTCTGTCCTGTATAATTTCTTTTAAGAAATCAACTGCCAGTCTTATGGGAGCTCCCTTGTAGGTAACTAACTGCTTTTCTCTTGCTGCTTTTAAGATTCTCTCTTTGTATTTAACCTTTGGAATTTTAATTATAATGTGTCTTGGTATGGGTTCATCTCTTTGTGTTCATCTTTTTTGGGACTCTGAGCTTCCTGGGGTTGTATGTCTATTTCCTTCACCAGGTGAGAGAAGTTTTCCATCATTATTTTTCCAAATAGCTCTTCAAATTCTTGTTCCTCTTCAGGTACTCCTATGACCCAGATGTTTCTTCATTTAATTTTGTCCCATAGGCTTCTTATTATTATAGTCTTGGCTTCTTTTTTCTTGCTGTTCTGATTGAGTGCTCTTGGCTTCCCTGTCCTCTGTATTGGCAGTTTGTTCACTTGGTAGTTTATCCACTCTGTTGATTCGCTCTGATATACTGTCCATCTCAGATAATGTATTCTGCATTTCCGACTTGGTTTTCTTTTATAATTTCCATTTCCATTTTTATGTTTTTTATCTCTTTGTTAAAGTTCTCACTGAATTCATCTACACTTCCCTTAAGTTCATTGAGCATCTTTATAACCAGTGTTTTGAACTTTGCATCTGCGAGATTGTTTGACTCCATTATTATTGGATCTCTGTTCTTTCATGTGGTTTCTGCTTCTCTGTCTTCCCATTTTGGCTGCTTTTTTGGCTGTGTTTCTGTTTCTGTTTCTATGTACTAAGTAAAGCTCCTAAGTCTTGCAGTCTTATTAGTGTGGCTTTGTGTAGTAGGTGTCCAGTGGCACAGTCCTGAGAGGGGTTTGGCTACAGGCCAAGTTTAGCCCCAGCTTGTGCTCCTCTGGGGCCACCTGTTAAAATTCAGCAAGCAATCCACAGATGCTGTGCTTATAGTTGCCTCAAGAGGTCACACCACAAATCAAGGCCAGCTGCCTCCAGTGTGAGTCTTGGAGTTGGCTCTGCTAGAATCATCTGACTTGCTGAGGATACAGCTGTTTGTGGCTTGGGCGGGACCACCCAGGTTGGGGGAGGCAGAGTTTCAGGGAATCCTCCGTGCTTAGTGACCTATGGTGGCGCTATGTCTGCACAATGGGATGGGTGAGGGCTCAACAGAGGGGCAATGGGTACTGCCAGCACTTCTGCCTGGGAGAAAGCCTTGCCTCTGGCCCTTGCTCCAACACCTCAGTATCCTTCTATGAGTCCCTGGTGCCCCCTAAGCAGTCAACCTGGTGCTGATACTAAGAGCGAGCAAGTCTGTCACTGCGAAAGTCGGCCCCCAGACATGGCCCCTTTAAGAGACATCCAGCTGCAGCTGCAGTAGCCTCTGTCCCACTTAACTGCTCAGGACGGGGCAGCTTTGCATCTTTGCCCACTCTTACCTTCTACCATTGCAGGTTGATTGCTTATTTCTCTCCCTAGTTATAGGGCTTCTGTTCATCTAGATCCCAGATGACTCTGATTGCTATTTGCTCTGTGTTTCTGTCTCAACTTTGATATGGTCACAAGAGGGATGAACAAAGCCTCTATCAACCAACCATGCCGTTTTTTCCCTGACCAGGAAATTCATATTTAAAATGTATTTACTTAAGAATTGCTTACTTTTTGTTTCTGTTGTACAAAATTTGATATGGGATATTACTTGTAAATCTTAGGCTCAATGTGTTATAATTATGTCGTTTAAATATCCAGATTTAATTTGGGCATTCTTATATATACTGATTCCATTGGCGATATCCTAAATTCACGTCTTCTGGCATCCTGGATCCACTTTCCTAGTATCCCTGACTTGTGCGTCCAACTGCCTGTTTATGATCATTAATCCTATGTAGAAGTATAAATAGGCATTTATAATTTCACATTCAAAACGAAGATCCTGATTTTTCTCCTGCCCCTTGCCACTAAACCTCTTCCTCCAATAGTCTTTTTCCTTTCACTTCCCTTAAGTTATCAGTGGCTCCACCCTTACATTTTCTGAGAGTATAATCCTTAATACTTACCCTTGATTATGATTTTTTTCTCATACCCCACCCAATTCATTAATAAATTGATGTCAGCTCTCCCATTATGTTATACACAAAACCTTACCAGTTCTCCACTTCTAATATTCTGGTTTAAGCCATCAGCTCTTACTTCACTATTAGAACAGCCATTTAATCTTCCTACTTTCAATCAGTTATCAAATAAACAGCCAGAATGATCCTTTTAAAGGGCATGTCAGGTCATGTCACTCCTCTCATCCAAACCTTCCGTGGACTTCCCATTTTACTTACAGTGAAAATGAAATCTTTACAGTGACTTATGATTCTGTACACGTTCTAGATTATCTCTCTGACCTCATCTCTTATTATATCCCTTGCTCACTTGATTTCATTCACACGCCTTCCTGATGTTCTTTGCAAACAACAGGAATATTTCTTCCTCATAGTCTTTGCATTTGCTGTTTGAACAGCCTTGAGTGCTCATCAAATATCCTCATAGCTCTTTTTCTCTTTTCCTTTAGGTCTTCGCTCAAATATTACTTTCATGACTATATTTAAAACTGAAACTTCTCTCTTCTCATTCCTATGTTCTGTCTTCCCTCTCTGCCTTATTTTTCTTTACCGTACTTGTTGCCATATGACACTACATACTTTACTTATATTCTTGTCTCTCTTTATCCCAACTAGAACACAAATCCTAAGAGGGCAAGATTTTTATCTGCTTTAATCACTACTATAGTCTCATTATCTACAGTAATATTTAGCACATACTGGTGTTCAGTAAACTTTTGTTGCATGGATGAATAAATTTGAGAAGAACACAATCAGGAAAATATTTAAAATCCCAAATTAACTTTTATGTAACCTATTTTCTTTGACAAGGTATCTAATGTAACACTAGTGATAAACTTTACACATTTTTGATCATCCTCTACTAAGTCTTATGAGAAGGGAAATCATTTTGAGTAAATTTGAAAAATCACCATTAATTACTACTAAGGACTTTAGAAAAAGATAGTATTATATGAAATGGTTTTCTTCAAGTAATCACCAAGAATTAGATTTTACTTTTCAGAGTCTTTAATGCAGTATACTATACTAAGTTTAGTTAACTCCTCTGAAGCTTCTTGGAGCAAATATCTTAGGTAAAATATTGCCTTTCTAAAATGACTAGTAAAGCCTAGTAGGTTTTTTATCAGAATAAAAGGTCATAATTCACATGGAGTAAATGATCAGACATTTAATCTTTTTCATTGTAAGTTATACGTACCCCTTTTTGCTCCAGGAAAATTTTTTTACCTCTATTAAAATTGATATTTAAAAATTTCAGAAATGATTTTTTTAAATACTTGTAAAAAGAATGTATCTGATGACCAGAAACTAAAAGTTCTACTCAGAACAGAGTAGTGTTAGCAGCCCTGAGAGAAATTGTTCATAATTTTATTATACATTTTCCCACATTGAGAAGCATAAGATTTTGGACAAGCAGTGATTCAAGATTGTAATATTTGACTTCAGTTATTACTCATGGGAGTACAGTGGCACTTTGTTCAATATTGACTGCTTAAAATTGTGTTTTTCTAGTTGTTTTTGGCTCATTCTTCCCATTACCTCTTCTCTTTGAGAACAGGAACCAAAATGTTATATATCTCATAAGTTCCCTCATAACTAAAACTCAAGGCATATTCCTATGCAAATCTTGACTTTCAAACCATACTGATTTTAGGATCCAGACATTATCAAACTTAAGAATCCACACATTCTTTGCAATCTTTGAACTTTAAAATTCATAGATTTTGTTTATTTAGACAATTCATATAAAGTCTAAAAGAAAAAGCTCAATTTAATTTTTTAACAGTAATTATTATGCTAAAATATACTTTAAAGCTACAGCGGTATTACTGGACTATTTTCTTAATTGGCAGAAATCATTAATTTGAAAAAGAAACTTAAGAAGTTCTTTATTTAGGTGTGGAGAATTCATTCTACTAGTTCATTACATTTGTTATATGCTCATTTATCACATGTCCAGCAAAGAATATTAAAAAAAAATGTCTAACTGAAAAATCAAGGAATGTTGTGGGGAAAGATTTTAAATCATGATAAATAAGCAGCTGTTAGTGATTACAAAATACTAGCCCTGCCTCCTTACACAAATTGTGATTCTCGCTGTAATTATCTTAGATGAGGGAAGGCATTAGAAAACATGAATAAATGTCTTATATGCATTGTCATACATCCATTGCTTAAAATACAAAAAAAGTATTAACAGTAGTCCCTCTTTCATAGAATCATATTAATATTGAGGCTATGCTATGTTTAACACTGGTTGAGGAGAGGGTGGTAAATTAAAAAGTTTCTTGCTGACAAATAACAAGAATTTTAAATAGGTTTTTTTGAGGATACTCTTTTTTTAGTTAGATTTTCTGAAAGGTGTATTTTGTTAATTCTTTCTTAGGCAGATATCCATCTGTGTTTGCATAAAGAATATTGCAAATAGAAATGTCAGTGATTTTTTTCTTTTAGGACACTTGGCAAAAATGTTTAGTTATATATCTTATACTTTTTGAGAACTCATTTGTATACAGTGTTCTGAGAAAAATAGCATTTCATTAGGAGCTATTAAAAACTTAAAATTTTATGTACACAAAAATGTGTAGATTATAAATAATTACTTAGGTGATTTGTACTTTTGTTTAAACATGCCAATGCAAGTTTATCGTAATACTTTTCCTTTGGGGCTCTCTGTAAAGATGACATTTAACACTTAAAATTTGACTTTTTCATTAGTCTTCTCCCCCTCAGAAAATACATGAGTTGTCTTATAAATTATTAATTTTCAGTCTATTTTTTAAATATCTTGATTCTGTGAAGTTGAATTATATGAGGTTTTACTATAATAATAGAAATGATCCTACAATTCCACAACTTTTTTTTTCATTAAATTTGTTCAGCTAGTGAACATATTCTCACAAATTAAAACTCTTCCTTTGACTCACTTGCATATAGTATGATAACTAATATTCACTTCAAGATGCTTTACAGGATTGCCTATTATATTGGTTTAAACTCATAGGAAATTAGTTGTACTGTACTTATTAAATTTTATACTGTACTTGCTAAATTTTTACCACGTTCTATACATATGGCATTCCGTGATGAAACCCGTTTCTGTAAGTATTTTTCTTTAGCTTGTAATTTTAGAATAACTTACCCCATGTAGATTTAGTACTCTTCTAACAATCATTTTTCAAAAGCTGTATCAATACCACTCATTTAAAATTTAATTATAGGAGATTACCATTTGAGTCACTTATTTTTATCAGTGAAGAAATTCAAGATTTTTACCTCATTTATTCTTCAAACTCTAGAGTTTTGTGTAACATGACCTACAAATACCACTTAATTGATAATTAACCAATCTTTAATTTTTACTGTTTATGTTTAGTTGCTTTTTAATATTAATGGCTATTTACTCTGTAATCTAATTGCAATGCACAGGACCATTTGCATCTAATATTTAAATATTAGAATGTTCTCTCTAAAATATTAGCTACTCTTTTTGAGACTACATCCTAAAGTAATGTCACATTAAATTTTGCAGATTTGGTTGAAGTCCCTCAATTTCCTAAATGTTCACATATTTTACCCATGGGGTATAGACATGATGATGACATTTTTATAATATTTTATAGTTTATAACATGTTTTTACTTTGTCATTGTCTATTAGTCTCATTTGATAATAGCCCATTTGGTGAACACTGTTTAAACATGCTTTTTATTTTTTTAATTACTAAATAATGATATATACTACATATGTCCTCTTTAAAAATTGAAGAATTCTCTTTATTTAAGAAAAATATTTTTGAGAGAATTATTAAACCAACAGCTTATACTATGGCCACTTACCAAGATTCTATAGTTTTTCATTCTTTTATAGATAAATTCATATCTTACAAAAAAACTATATTAAATAAAAATGGATATTAAGAAAACATACTTTAATTTTCCATTATTTCATTTATTTCCTTGTGATACTGGCTAAGAAAGTGTACATTTGAATTAATTTTTTGGTATGATAATTCTTAAGCCAGCTGTACATAGGACACTTAAGTAATGCTCTTCCTTTAAAACACACACACACACATACACACACACACACAAACACACAGTGTATTTCTTTGAGTACAATATCATGCTTAATTTTGGAATAGCATAATTTAAGGTTTACACCAGAGATAATTTTTAATTCCTTTTACTTTATTGGTGACTGACTAAGTGTCAGTTTTGTTATTTTTTAAAAATATAAGTACCATGACATTCTAATTTTAAATCTAAGAATGAAAAACTATTGTTACTATGAATATATTATATTATTCATTAACTGTTCTGTCTTTTCAACTTGCTGCTGAATCAGCCTTCATTGACATTCTTTGCCTTTCTGTGTCTTGTCTATCTTTACTGTTTCCATTAGATCCTCCTACTACTACCACCCTTCAGCCTACAATTCAGTGGCATCCCTCAACTGCTGACATCGAGGATCTAGCAACAGAACCCAAAAAATTGCCCTTCCCATTGTCAACTTTGGCAACAATTAAGGATGATACAATTGGTACAATCATTGCTAGTGTAGTGGGTGGGGCTCTCTTCGTAATACTTGTAAGTGTTTTGGCTGGAATATTCTGCTATAGGAGAAGACGGACGTTTCGTGGAGATTACTTTGCCAAGAACTACATTCCACCATCAGATATGCAAAAAGAATCACAAATAGATGTTCTTCAACAAGATGAGCTTGATTCTTACCCAGACAGTGTAAAAAAAGAAAACAAAAATCCAGTGAACAATCTAATACGGAAAGACTATTTAGAAGAGCCTGAAAAAACGCAGTGGAACAATGTAGAAAATCTCAGTAGGTTTGAAAGACCAATGGATTATTACGAAGATCTAAAAATGGGAATGAAGTTCGTCAGTGATGAACATTATGATGAAAATGAAGATGACTTAGTTTCACATGTAGATGGTTCCGTAATTTCCAGGAGGGAGTGGTATGTTTAGCAACCACTAAATGTGACTTAACTATGTACAATGTTTCATTCATACTAGTTGATCATTTTCAGATTGTTCATACTTTTTCTTGAGGAAGAATAAGCTTTTTCAACTTGATTTTCAAGCTTACTTTTTATATTCTAATTTGACAAATGAAAATGTAAAATCTGGGTTCAATGTATCTGAGCTGCTTTACAATTTTTTTTCAATGCTGTACTACTGTCTCAAGATTTAAATTTTAATGCAGAGTACTTTATTGGTCTGAGGCACACAGGTAAGAAGAAATGTCAACATAAAATGTATGACTTTTTTATATAAAAATTAAAGGAAATAACTTGGCATTGTGTATTAAAAGTTTATCTAAGATTATAATCTCAAGTATAATGTTTTGTCAGTCATATACCTCTCAAAATTTATCACCACTACATGAGACATCAAAATTGACTGTAAAACTAATTCAAGAAATGTTTATATATATATTTTTAGTATATAAAAAAAATTCAGCCTGATAAAACACTTTTCTTTTCAAACATTATTTTCTAAGTTTCTATACAAATGAAATCTTTACCTCTGCATTTTAATGAGCCTTTCTGTAATTACTGTAGAGTGGCTTTTCAAAGATATTTTGTTGCACTAAAGCTGTGGTAGTAAACTCAGTGAACGCGATGTGTGGAAGAACATAATTAGCTGCTCAATATTTTTGTCCAAAATACATACAGGCGTAATAAAAACATGCCTTTTAAACACCATAATTATTATAATGTTTTTCATCTCTGGAGGTTAATTCTTATGTAGTTATGTGAACATGGATTTTGGTACAGTAGGTAGTAGTTTTGTTTTAATGCTTTATGTTTTGAATATAAGAATAATAATGAAAAGATGGGACACAGTTAAATATAATACAGAGAGGGTATTTCAGTGTATGGATAAATATAGGTAAACTATCATTGGCATGCCAGTTTTAGAAATGAGATATTTCAGCCAAGAATCTATACAAAGAATATTCTAGACCATGTTATTTTAGTCATTTGATATTGATGTTGTTCAGACGGGTAAATATACAGGAAAAAAAATTAGAATAAACTTGGAAATTTGAGATTTAACAAGAAAAATCTGAGTTATAGAACCAGTCACTTAACACTTGCTGATGGATACTGGCAAACCATCTCTTTTTTTCTCCTAACTGTATGTATTTCAAGATTTTTGTTTTTTCCAATTAAAACTGGAAACATCATGAGGTTTTTTATTGTTTCATTTTTGTTACATAATTCATTAAGTATATTCTTTCCAGAAATCATGTATCTTGGGAAAAAAATGTTACCTAAATCTTCAGATGTGGATTTTCTTTGTGAGGTAAATTGCTTTCACAATGGAGTCCTGTAATAACAACTACTTTGAAGCCCAAAGAATACATTTGTCTGTTGATTCATTTGAAAAAAGGACTGTATAGAATTGCCTTAGGTATTTTGCCAGGGATTTGAAGTGGAAGTTAGTAGGAGAATCATAAATTAAATAAATATTTTGTTAATAAAAAAGCAAAGCAGGTATGTTTTTTACCCTCCCAATTACTGTCCTCCCAATTCTTGTCAAATCTAAAAAAAAGGTTTTATAATGCAAAGTTACAACATGTTCATACAATTTTGCAAGTAGTGAAGGTTTTATTCTAAATGATTATAACCCAGTTTTCTTTATTTTAACTAGCAGTATATTCTGGAAATTAAAAACCTACTTTATATTTCTTCTCAAACACTTAATATAAGGCTGTGCTGTCAGTTAAGGATACAGTTAAGTTTACTGATACCTTGTTTAAAATATCTGGTTTTAAGTATAATTAACCATTGATACACAAATTTTAAGACTCTTTGGTCCAAGTCATTGGAAGAAAAACTTTCTTGATTAGTACTGTGTGATTGAAGTGACTTTTTTTTTTTTTAATCAACAGTGATAAGGCTACAGGAAAGATGGATCTAAAGTTTCTTACCATGGAAAATGTAAATTTGTGGCTTTTTAAAACAAAATTTCATCTTTAAAACAATGATTTGCAATGCTATATGAATCTGAGCAATCACATTTACAGTACTGACAATCTCAACTTGAGTATAATTTGAAGGGAATTAGCAATGTATTTCAAAACCTGCAATTCAAAAATAAAAATATCTGGTGATTATGAACTTCCTATTATATTGTGGCCATTGTGCAGTTAGGGTTTTGTGTGTGTGTGTGTTGCTTTGTGTTTGGCTGGAGAGGGTGACATGGAAAACTGCAAGTGAGTATTTGATATATTCTGTATTCTTAATCCAAATTATTTGGCAAACTAAAAGATTTCAAAGTTTTAAGACTCTGATACTAATGCTTAAGACTTTCTGAAGCATTACACTGTTTATTTGAGCTTTATGTATGTTTACATAGAGACTTGTTTATAAACATGAATAGTTGTATAAAATAAACACTTGTTAAATTAATGTTTGAATATCAGTGATGTACACAGCTGATTGATAAGAATATATGAAAATCCTCTCAGAAAAGATGAAAGAATTTTGGCCATGTTTATATTTATTTATTTCATAATTTTTGAATTGGTATTTTATTTTTGTATTCATTTTAGCTTTTTCTTTCACACTGGTTAAAATATTTCAATAATATAATGGAGATAAATGCAACTCTTATTTTTTCCTGCCATTTTTATTAAAATACATTGAAACTTTAATAGGCTTAGGGTTAACTTTAGAAAGTGATGTTTGAGAAGTACTTTATAGTTGAAAGATTTAGTATTTTACCATGTGCCTAAAAAGTTTCTATTTGATAAGTCTAAAACGATTAAGGTTTTCAGTAGTAAGTTCTACTTATTTAAAATTGCTTCTGATAGTCATATAGGAAAGTTTTATAAAGATAATGCTGGCTAAATGTTCAGCATAAGGGGCTCTAGGAAGTACAATGTATAAGTGTAAAAACAGATTAATGTAGAAATTTATATGTAAAAACATCTAATTTGAGTGGATTTTGGTAACTACTACAAAAACAAAATATATGAACAAGTAAAAAGTTGTGATATGTAGAAGTAATGTAAAATACAAGAAAAGAAGTGCCCAAATTGAATTTTTAATTCTAATAGGGGAATGAATTAAAGATTGTTTTTTCTATTTATTTGTTGATTAGAAAAGTATCATCCAAAAGAAGTTTCTTTCTCAATTTTTGGTGTATTGGGTTTGATCGAATTTTAATTTGTACCAGTAATTTTTTTCTTCATTTTTTTTTTTCCAAGTTACTTATTAGATGATAGGCCCAATAGCCATGCAACAAATCTTTAAAAGTTATTTTTTAATTCTTTAGAGGCACATTTCTATAACAAGCCTATGGCTCTGTATTACCTTCTTTGTCCTTATTATATTTGCTGGAGTGAGAGAGGGGTGTGTGTGTGTGTGTAACCTCATTTGCCTTTAATGATGTTTTGTGAGATTTAAACACCTGTTTTGTTTCTTTTCCCAAATAAGGCTATATCAGTTCAGTTCAGTTCAGTTCAAGGGAGCATTTAAGTTGGTATGTTAGCTATTATAAACTTTGCTTTTAATTATTTAGTTTCCATCTCATGTTTATACATCATGAATAACATTCTCCAGAATTATGAATTATCTTGTTTCCTAGCTCTAGCAGTCTTTAAATGTTTACGATGTGACTTTGAGATAAGTCACATTTTATAGACTGACTTTCAGTTTGGAATTAACACATTTCATAAGATTATTATATAAGTTGACATTTAGTGTTTTTCACTTATTGCTTGTGAGCTACTTTGGTTTGAAATGCCATTGTTTCTAATTGTAATCACCTTCCTGTTTTCTAACTGATGACCTGATGTTTAAAATTATAATACATTTTTTTCTAAACTTTATTTTAGAACAAGCAGCAGTTTTTTTAATAACATACATTTTGACTGAATTAGATTTGTTTTCTGAATTAGGTTTTATTTCTCTATCAAAAATTCATGTATGCAAGAATCTTTGTAATAGTGTACACAGTATAAAATTTTTCTGTGTTTTTAAAATGCTTTCTGTTTTCTATTCCAGTAAGTTGTACATTTTTTTTTTTTTGGTAGTGATAAATTTCCATCAAGAGTTAGAAACCAAATATTGATTAGAAAAGATTTTTCTGTATATACCCTCAGAGGTCATTTATTTTCTTGAACTTTGGTAATAGTTACCATGTTCATTTCAATTCATATGGATAAAACTCGATTTAATTTTGGTATGCCTTTTAGTTAATAGCTGCTGTTTATTCTGGATGGGTGCTATGGATGATGCAGAGTGAAAGTGACTTTAAGAGAATAACTTTAAAATACTAATTTGCTTAAATGCATAATATTTCTATATAGACATGATACCTAATTCATAGAAATATCTCAGGGAAAACCTAGACTTTAAAGGATGGTTTGATTTAAAAGCCAGAGGTAACTAGATATAGAGGCCTTAGCCTCCCTTTTTAAAAAATATTTTTTTATGTAAAGTTATACAAAAGTAGGATAAAATAATGCAGTGAACCTTCATGTACCTACTTCAGATGATCAATTCATGGTCAGTCTTGTTTGATTTAAACTACCCATGTAATCCCTCCTGCCATTAGTTAATCTGTAAATATATCAGTATGTAGTTCCTTTTTCTAAAAGGAACACTTAGAAAAAGTAACCACAGATTCAGTATTACACCAGAAAATTTCTTAATATCAAGTATCCAGTGAGAGTTCAAATACCTAATCACATATTTTTGCAGTTTTAATTAGTATGCACATATGACCCATACATTGTACTTGGTGGAACTGTCTTTTAATCTCCACATGCCAATCTCTCTATTCCCTCATTTTCCCCTTGCAATTTTTTGAAAGAATGACTTCGTTTGTCCTACAATTTCCTAGTTTGGATTGTACCAATTGCACCTCTTTATTTTCTATATAATTGACAGATCTAGAGCTTTGATAAGATTAAAGTTTAATTTGCGGGGCAAGATTACTTCTATCAGAAGGCACATAATGCCTGCTTTTCTTTTGCTATTAGCAGCCATTTGATGCTCAAAGCCTAACAGGGAGTCTACTTAATATCTAGGTCTATTAACTATTCTTTTACCATACCATGTTCTTTGATGATGAATAATGATGTCCATGCCGTTGTCTTTATGAAATCTCTTTCTTCCCTTTTCCACATTGGGAAATCCATCCATTTTCAAGGTCCTGTTTAAATGATAGCTTTATGAAACTTTCCCCTTTAGAATTAATAACTGCTGCCCATATTCTTTTATATCAACATATCTATCATAACTTCATTATTTTAGTTTTTACCTATCTTCTCTAGATCAGTGGTCTCAAACTTCTTTCTGTTGGCCAAAAATTAGCATATATATTTATATGTATAAGTTTATAAATTATATGTGCTACTATAGAAATTTGCTCTGCATTACAAGATATTCAAAAATGGAAATTTTGATATCTGATGAAATATTTTAAAATATTAATTTTTTCACTAATGCAATATTTGGGGAAACAATGTGCTTCATTTTAAAAGTTAACTTTTTTTTCACTAAAGCATTTTAATAAAATGTGGTAAAAAATAATGTAAAAAATACATGATTGAATGTGCTTCATTTATTTTTTAATCTTGGTTTTATATTTTTTGATTCAGTGGTTCAAAGGTGTGATTCCATGTTCAATATACTCTAATACTTGGTTTTTAGGTCTGATAGCTAAAATGCTACCTCTCAAAAAAATAGTAGATTGAAATGAAAGAAGTATATTGTTGGGGACCTCAATGGTTTTCATTCCAACTGCTGATTTTAGAGCTTGTCTTCATGTTCAAGATGTTTGTAGTTTCATTGTCATGCTATGTGCAATAATATCATCACCCCTCACATTAGCTAATATTTCGGCACAATGGGTTTAGTGTGAGGTTTACTGTTAAGAGGGAATGTAAATTTCTATTTTATTTGGTCTAATAAAATTGATTTTTTTGGTTGATTGGTCATATCTGATTAGATTGCCATGCCAGAATGTAACTGATAAAATTTGTGTATTAAGAGTAACATATTTGCGTTGACAGTTTTTGGGTGGTGTTGTTTATTTGTGCCTATATTATGGGTGTTATCTTTTGCCAATTCTTTGCAGGAATGATGTTTATTAGGAATAAATGGTTACTAGTATATAACATGAATTAGCACTATTAGTCTCACTTGGTCCATGTATCAGATGTTCACCTGTCACAGGGCACCCATGTCACTCTTCCTTTACATTTTGACTATTGGTTAAGTCTAGATAAGTTATTCAGGTGAGCTCTCATCACAATTTGTCACAGGATGCTCCCTCTGCTAAGAGAGAACAACTAAGAGAAGGTGTAACTATTCAGCTTAATTCTGGAACTATTCCACTCCACATTTCCCATAGGATATTATGGATACCCTGTGTGACAGGTGAACATCTGACAAATGGACCAAATGAGTGCTATCCATGTATTATATACTAGTACAACATTTATTTTTATTAAATGTCCTGTCCCCCTACTTATTTTAGATGTGATAATCTCTTTTCCTAACTTCGTTAGAAAATAGATTTATGGATTCTGTGACACTCCACTTTAGGGATTTTGTTCTATTGTGAGGACAGGAGCTACGTAAAACATCCTGTGTTTCTAGCACTTAGCATAAGGCCTGTCATGTGTTAGGTTACTATAGGTAACTTGTATGAAATGCTGAGGAGACTGACCTGACCCAAATAGAGGACTTTTATTAAAATGTAGTGAAATAAATATTTGGGTGGATATAAAGACTTAAATGTCATATTGAAAGGATAAGCATTAAAAGGAACTATTGAAAAATAAAAGAATGGGATTATGCAGAAAATTTGGCAATACAGCGATATGTATTATGAGTGCAACTAAAATGTGGGAAGATAAGTCTGTAGGGTATCACATTACCTTGTGATTTGTGATGACATCACTGAAGTTTTGGTGAAGGGAATCAAGAAGGAAAAAGATGAACTTAATGTTTTCTTGTTAGGACTTGCTATTTGAATGTAAGTGTGAAAAGGAACTGCAGATTTCTATACTCACCATTTTACATGGTTTTAGCAAATTGCCGTAAAGTATTTTAGTGTATAGAATAGTATTTATAATTTTTAAAAATATTGTCATCCCTCAGTTTCAGATGTGAATTTTGTAGCACATGTTTGAATAGCTTTCACATTTTTTATTTGTGTCAGAGTAATAAAGTCAAACTTTAATTCAATTTAAAATTATATGTTTTTTTCAAAAAGTAATGAAAGTTATAACCGTATTAAATTTTTTGGTATGCTTTGTAACTGATTTTTGAATATTTTCCTCATAAGACATATGCATGATATTTTTAATTATGGGCAGTATTCTTTTGTTGTATTGGGGAATACTATTTTTCTGTTTTTGGAGGTGAATTCCCAATGTATATGGGTTAATATAGCTGCTATAATAACAGGAAGCTATTCTTTTGAGAAATACACCAATCCTTTAATGCTAAATATTTTAACGCTTTTGTCTTTTTGTATTTTGCTTATTGTACACATATAATTAGATTTAGACCATCTCCTTAGGTGATGATAATGATACTTCATGTCATTCACTCAATAATCTAGCTTAATGTTTTAAAATGCCACATTTTTATATGTTTGCATACTTAATTTTTTTTTCCATTGTAGTGATTTTGTTGGAATATATATAGATTATGTGGGCATGGATGTGGAGGAGGCAGTGTTGGGGCTAAATTCTCAATTTTCACCAAAATTCTTTGACTCTAATGTAAGAAATTTTATCTCTTCTTTCGCATTTCATACTAATGTTCACCTGTTAATACCCTTAAATATATTCTTTTTTCTCAATTAGAAGAGTCAGAAAAGGAAATATGAAACATATCCCACATGTTTATATGTATTTGACATATCAACTTACCTATATAGAGTAGATTATCCAATTGGTAAGAGATAACTTTTCTTCCAGTTGTGCATTTCAGTACTTTCTAACCTGTTCTAATACTAATAAGGGGTGTGCATAAAAGACGATAAATATAAAGAATGAATTGACAGAAGTCTATGGGCAGTGAACACAATGCAATATATATATGCCTGCCTTTTGAATTGTACACCCGAAACTTACTGGATTTCATTAACCAATGTTGCCATAATAAAAATAAATTTTAAAAAGTGAATCTACCGAGGTGAAATAAACATGCCCAAATTAAGATAAGAAGTGTCATGGTATACATACAGTCAATTCTCAGTTAAAGAATCCAAGAGCTAGAAATGATAAGACTAATGGGAGAGAATTTGGTTAAGTAGACCATAATTTAAATGTTGAGAAAATTGTATCTATTTAGACTTGAAAATTACTTTAGGATATTGAAAATAGTATATATTCAGAGTCAGGAATTACTTTGGAATATTAAAAGTTTATGATTATGTTTTGTTATTTATAAAGCACCACCAAATGTACTATTGTTAAGATTAAATGAAAAACTTTCTTGAAGGAGATGTGAGATTTGATGACATTAAGAATCTTAATTTGGACTAATTACATTAAAAGTAACCTGAGGTTTTGAAAAATGATTTTAGAAGTATGACTATAGTATTAACTTTGCCATTATCATCCAAACAAGAACACTCAAGTTTAAATTCTGTATACTTGGACAAAAATCATAGGGCTGCTTTATCCCTTAGCAAAAGAAAAATTTCCATTAAAAGGAAAACTTTAGAACAACTAATGTAAAATAGGAAGCATACTTGACACATCGAGATATTTTATTTGTACCAATAATGAGACATATGACCTCGGTCAAATAAGCTTGGTCACATAACCTTAATAGTTTTCAACTGCCTAGTGTTAAAGACAATACAAAGCTATAATTTCATGGTGGGCAAAGTAATATTGTAGATGATTACCCCTGAGTCATTACAGATCTCTTTCATATTTACAACGGCAGAGTAATATTTGGCTTAGGTTACAAGTCTTTTTCTCATCTAGCATATATTCAGATGGAGGTAGTGGGGAGTAGAGAAATGGGCAACAGCAGGAAGATTAAACCAGATTTGCTTGTATTAGCAAATGAGGAAAACATTTGGAATGACTGAGCGGGTTATATTAAAAATGTATATTTTACTGGTTTTATATTCAGTGTTTGAAAAGTTATTGAAATGGATTATTTAGCACTCTGGTGTAAGATTTTTAGTCTATAATGAAACTGATAATAAAATGACCCATTAGTAAACCTAGGATTTTTAGTTTGGTAAAGAAATTTTTATAATAGAAAACATTATTTTTAGCAATCTAAAGTACCACATGACTCACATTTTAACAACTTCAAAAAAACAGTTGGAAAGTATAAATATGTATTTATATAGAAATACATAGTGAGTAGGTGAAACATTTTGAAACTAATAGTGCTTTAATTCCATTTAAATTTGCCACATTTGGATCCTAACAGTAATTGTAATTGAGAGTGTATGTGAGTGTCAGTTTAACTGAAAACTAAGAGCTTTTTATTACCAAATAGGGAATCCAAAAGGAGAGTCAGCATTAGGTGACCCCAAAACCCTTCTATCCTACCCCAACCCAGCTTTGTTGTGCTCTGTGTTCCTTACTACTAATTGATTGACCTTTTTAACTTTAGAACTGCAGTATCTTCATTTATAGGATGTTATCTTAAATGTCTTATTGGTTAGAAAGATACTTTGTAACAAAATTTAGTTATTGGAGTTAATGTGGCTGAAATTGTCAAAATAATACATATTAAGGATTGCTGGTTTTGTTAAATTCATAATACTTATATTTGCAAATATATAATTATAATTTCACTAAATTCCTTTATTTGGGAGTTAGTCAAATAGGTTGGCCTAATTTTTCAGAATTGTGTGAAATATGTTCTTAAAATCTTTTCTTATAAAATTCGTGGAGAAGCCTGGGAAAGAGAAATTGATATTCAGAAATGACATAGTGTATCTATAGCCATGGGATAGGTAAGAATTTTGATTTAATTTTGTAATAGAGACACTATCTTAAGTGTACTTTTATATTTAATGTGCATGAATCAAGGAAATTATAACTACTATTTTAATCTAAAAATTTTTATGTTTTACAATGTCACTTTTTGACTGTTAAGTCAGGGATTTTATTATTAACATTTCGCCTCTTGAAGGTTTTTGGTTTCTTTAATAGAATTTCTTTTATATTTAAATAGAATAAAAGTGGTAAATGTGTATATTGTTGGTTAACTCTATCAAAGAATACTGAAAATTTTTTGTTGTTGTTTTATCTCCTTTTAGAGTAAGAACTTAAAAGTTTTCATCCTTTTCTTTATCTTTTCTCCTCCAGACATTCTTTACCCATAGAGAATAGATTCATTCACTCATTGATATCTGATTGGGGTTATTCTTTACATAACTTGAAAAAAGCAAAACTAGAGTGCTAAGGCGACATCGTAAAAGCAAGGAGGCTGTTAGCATAATGCTAAAAAAATAGTAAATTAAGTTTGTGGTCCTCTAAGTTTGATGTTGTATAACATACTTCAATCAAATAGTCTGTACATTGTGGAAATTAGAGTATGCAAATTCAATAACTCTTCAAAATTGTTTGAAAAGCCTAATTTTTGTTACTTTTCAGATGGTCCATTTAAGCAGACCTCTTCCATAGCCATAGCCGGAGCTATAATTGGAGCTGTCCTTGCCCTTTTCATCATTGCTGTCTTTGTGACGGTGTTGCTGACTCCTCGAAAAAAGAGACCATCCTATCTTGACAAAGTGTAGGTAACTTTTTGCCTGTGTTTAACTATGAACATTCAGTATGTGTCAGTCTTTATATCTGTCTTTACAGTTACTCATGTAAAGTGAGATGAAAATAAAGATACTGTTAGCTCTTTGTGAGATGACCATGGTTTCATCAAAATGTCTCAAACTACCTCTTGATAAATACATAGTGCCAAGGGGCTGCTGGAGACAAGTATGTTAGACGTCTTTTTCACCATTTAGATACCTTTCCAAATGGTACTATAATGACACTCTACGTTGCCTTGCCTTCTGAATAAAAATGCAGGTCTTTGATGAAGAAAGATAGATTAAAAAAATCTTAAAAGTTTAATTGCTTCTTCAGGTTGTATATGCCTGTCTTATGTACAGATATAAATTAATTTTCAACTGCCAAGAGTTAATAAATGCATTGAGTTTTAAAGCTTTTTTCCTTAAAGAATTTTGGTTTTGGTGAATCATAAAATATGCATTCTTTTTATTTAAAGAGAAAGCAGGTTTTTGTCCTAATCATTGTGATAGAATTATAAAGCAGAAATTTCACTTTGCTATAGAATCAAAAGACCAAGGTCCCAATTCATTTAATTCATTATCAGCTTTGTTGCTTCATCTGTGAAATGTGAATAATACCTTTCCCACTTACTGCACATGGTTGTGGTGAATAGAATAAGATATGTTGTTTATGGACTGTGAAGCTCTACACAAATGGCATTATTTCTTGTGTAGTTATTACAATTTTTATATTAGGACATAAGGCTGGCTCTCAAATAATGTATTTTTCCTGTCTTCATAAATGCTTTGGGTATGTCTCTAATTGGGCACAGTTATAGGACTGATCTTTCT
Source organism: Pteropus vampyrus (assembly GCF_000151845.1). Taxonomy (NCBI): domain Eukaryota; kingdom Metazoa; phylum Chordata; class Mammalia; order Chiroptera; family Pteropodidae; genus Pteropus; species Pteropus vampyrus. The sequence continues at coordinate 33,489,122 of NW_011888782.1, read as the reverse complement.
GGGTTGAAGACGCGCCTGGATGTTAGTCTTAGCTCTATCGTGATGAAAGTAGTGGTATGACCATGAACAAGTCACATCACCTCCATGAGCCTCAGTTTACTCACTTAAATGACCTATGACATCTTGGAGCTATAAATTTGCCGTGATTTTTTTTAAGGTGAAAGGAAGTAATTACTTTAAAAAGACTGTAATGGACTTTTTCAGTGCAATGCATGTAAGCCTGGAGTTCTTTAATATTTCAAGAGCAACTAGCATTTGATAAACTTCATCTTAGTTCCCAAATTATCTCAGGCTTTTCTCTAATTTTGAAAACATAATTTACTTGTAGGCTAGTAAATCCATGTACTAGCCAGGTACTTAATTTATTATTTGAATTCTGTTTATTTAAAATATTATTTCATGCCCACAATGAGAAGTTTTTAGACCACAGAGAATTTGTGATTTCTTTGGCCCCTAAAGCTTCCATTCTCTTTATCCTTTAATATAAGTAACATTTTTGTTTGATTTATTACTCATAAGTACCGAAAATTACTTATCAGTGATCTTCAAAAGTATAAGATATATAAAAACTTGTCTAAAATGCAGATAGCTACAAAATACATTTAATCCTATTTTCGTAACTCTGCAATGTTTAAAATGCATGAAAATATTATTTTAAAAAATAGATTAGGTCATTTTGGCAAAAAAGAAATGCATTTCCTAAGGTTATAATGGTTCCTTCATTTATTTCAGGTTGCAAGATTTACTGTGGTCTATAGATTAAAAATCTTAATTTGCATGAAGAATATTCAAAGAGTGACCATGTTTTTGAAAATTAGTTTAGAAAGTATTTCCAAAATACAGTATAAACTTTTTTTCATTGTCATTTTAAGATATAGTCTTTTAAATCACTTTTATGACACTTTGGAGGAAAGTATCTTTCATTATACACCTTTGACTATCTTTAAAATGTTGGTAGGTACAGTCAGATATAAAAATGTGCAATACATAAGTAAATTGGTCATGCATTAGATTGCTTAGTAATAATTTGCAAAAAGTTTCTATGAATTGCATCTTTAAACATGAGTTGAATAGATTGTCGTAAACATTGGAACCTTTAAAACCAGTTTACTTTTTTTCCCATCTATGATCAGTTAATGGAAGTATAAGAGCTAAATTAAATATGCAGTATACACTAATATAAATATTGGCATAAGGAAAATATTCTCAAACTTCAAGAGAACCTTGATTGTTTTCCCTCATATATATAATATGTGTGTGTATATATATATTTTTTTTTCTTTTTTTCGCTAAATGTAACAGTCACATTTTAAATCCTTTTTAATGCAGGATTGACCTTCCACCCACACATAAGCCACCTCCTATGTATGAAGAACGATCCCCTCCTTTGCCTCAAAAAGACCTTCTATATCAGGTAAGTGTTTATGAGTTCACTTAAAACGAAATAAAAAATACTAAGCAGTATACATTATTTGTTTCAAAATGTTATCCAGTCATGGTAATTTAATTATTGCATAATAATATGTACTAATTTCTCTGGAATATTTAGGGGATCAAATTTTGTCTACAAATTGGTAAGAAAAAAAAGTTACGACCAGTGTAAAGACAAATCAACACAAAATATTACTAAAGACTTATGCGTGCAGACTTATTGTTAATACAGTTTTATTTACATACAGATTTATTATAAAATACACATTTTTATATAAAATAAAAGACAGGGAAATTTAATGTCTTTGGTAGGGTATAATGAAGAGCTTTTTCTCCTTGGAGTATACATTTTATTTTTGTTTCTTTTCAGTATACCCAACGTCTAAATTTTAGCATTCCTTTATTTAGTAACAAAAGGTTTATATTCCAGTTTAAAAGTCTGGCTATGAATATTGAGCCCCACATACATTTATGATTGATAAGTTTTAAAGTTTCTTTTGGAATCAGTTTTATAGTAATTCAGTGCTTCTATCTTGTGTTCTATACTTAGATTAATATGCTCTACTTGGAAAAGTTTAAACCATCAGGATATTTGCGTGCGTTTATTCTTAGCTTTAGTGTTTTTTTTGTTTGTTTGTTTGTTTTTTCTGCTGTCACCCATGCAACCTATTGGGGCTCTAACCGTATATTGGAGTTTTATTACTTGTGAGAACATTCTATGATATTTTCTTCATAAAATAGTTCCCATATCTTCAGCTTGAATAGGCTAATTATTTGCCCACCAGTTAATTTATTTTTTTTGGTGGAAAAACTCCAAGGAGAATATATCCATTAAGCTATTCTCAGTTTCTGTCCATGTACTGTCCCAAGAATGAGGCAGGGAGGAGCATTCCCTGGCATGTGCACTCATCGACATTGGGCACCAGTATTGTCATCTTACACAAGTTTGGTGTCCTAGGAGTGAAGACATGCCATCTTTTCTGACTTCTTCTTTTCATATAACGAATGTAGCCTCACATTTCCTTTGGCAGGCAAATGAACTTAACTAAGGTGAAATGACAACAAAATATTTAACTAGAGCTGTTGTTAACTGCTACAGAAAGATTTCTGTCTTCCTCCCTCCACAAAGGTAGTAATTAAACAGAAGATTTCTAGATTCAGTTTGGGGAATGTTTTTAGAATGTTAGTAATTTTCTAAGATAATTCTAATTGCATATATTTTTATTCTTGTTTATAAAATCAATTGATTATGTAATTTGTTATTATTTAATATTTTCAAGTTAAATATTTATAAAAGCTTATGCATTGGAAAAAATCATTTTGCTCAGATCATGTATTTTGTGTTTTAGTTAAGAAAATATGATTTCTATGCATGTAGGCCCTGCTAAATAAATACAAAAGGAAGATTTTTCTTGAATGATTTGAGTTTATTGTGGTACAAAATGCAAGTTTTAATATCTTTGAAGTCAAAGGAGGCTTCCTGGATGGATCGATTTTGGAGGTAGAAGTTTTGAAGTGTGTGATAAAATTACTCACTTGTTGATAAGACTTATCTGACTTTTAGTAAATTGCATAATCAAAAGCATATACCTGGGTGAAAATGAGAAGAGTTATATGGAAAAGTAATGGAAATTTTAGAAAGAAAATTGATGGGAGAGCACCTGCAATGGATAATGACAAATTGAACTTGTGGCGTTAGAGATCATTTAGTAATATTGTGACTTTGTCCTCATCTATAAAATTAAGCAGATGAAAAACATAATTGTTTGTTTCCCTCTTCTAGCTATAAAACTGATTCTATAAAATCTTGCTAAGGGTCAACTAGTTGCTGTCATTTTGCTTAAGAAAGTCAGAACTTGAGTTGGAGACGAAATAATTCTTAGTTCCATAAAGCTTTTAAGAATAACTTAGGCTAAACTCTATCAGTAAGACAATTTATGATTCATGCATTATAATGTCAAATGTTAATTATATGGCTTTTGTGTTTTAATTAATGTTGTGATATCAAAATGCAAATTATATAGAACTTTTTTTTCTGGTTACCAAGAAATCTGTATATGAGTATGTAATTGCTATCTAATTAGCTTCATGCAATGCTAGCATGTTGTAATACTAAATGCCTTTTAATTTTCTACTTCACTAAAATGTCAACTTTAAATTCATGATGTATTTCCTATTTGAAGTCATTAGTCCTCAGCCCTCACAGTCAGGCCTAGTGACCTAGTAAGCCAGGCTATGTTCCCAAATGTCACTGTGGCTCACTTGTTCTACCCATCGGTGTTCTACCATTGGGAAATCACAGCAAGAAGCAGTTTTTCACTACCCACATTTGTGTGCCCTGCTTTAACCATTGCTTTTGTGGTAATAGTGCCAAAACTGATCCCTGAGAATTTTCCCTCTAAATATGTTAGTCAGGACAATGAGGCCTGGTATGGTGAAGAGGCAGTTTCCTTGAATGGAAACTCTACGATACTGCAGAGATGATGCAGTGTAAGTATGAGGGAAATAAAAAGGAATGCCTTGCCTGTAGTCTAAGAATAATTTAGAAATACCACTGGCTTGTCACATTATTGGATAATAATCCTACAAAAGTGAGTCTTTATTTAGGAAACAAATATTAACTGATGACATTAAAATGTGTTTTACCTTTTTATTATGTTTTACTTTCTTAATATTATATACCTAATACATAAGTATATTCTTGGTACCGAAAAAAGCCAAACACTACAGAATTTATATAGTCATGTGTGCAAGTCCACTTTCATTTACCCACCCTCAAATAAATCGTTCCCTTCCCCAGAGATCACTAATGTTTTGAACTTAAATATCCTCTGAGACTTTTTCCACGAATTTACTTTCACACATATGTCACTTATAACCAAATCTACAAATATTATTTTAAAACATAAATGTGGTCATAGAATACATATTATTCTAGAAATTGTTTTTCATTCTATTACAGACCAATGTTTTTCAGAGTGGCCAGTGTTGCCACCTTTATTATAATATTTTGGGTTATTAAAAATGAAGATTCTCAAACACAGTGTCAGGTTTACTAATCAGAATCCCTGAGGTTGGAGACAATAGGCATTTTACCTTGCTCACGGAGTGAATTTTAATACACTTTCAAGTTTGAGAACTATTGCTGTCTCTGTATCTCATTCTTAATAGCTGTTACATAGTATTTCATTATGTTGATTACCACAAATTACCTATTTTCCTAGGTTGTTTCTAATCTTTTTCAGTAACTATAATTGTTGCAGGGAGGATACTCTTATATACTTTATTGTACACATGTATTCATAAAATAAAAGCAAAGAAGTAGATTACTGTGAAAAATGTTTACATTTAAATAGGTACCATATTTCTGGCCAAACTAGCTATATCAATTTATATTCCCATAAATAGTACAGGAGTCCCTCCTCCATCTGTGGTTTCATTTTCCATGGTTTCAGTAACCTGTGGTAACCACAGTCCAAAAATATTTAATGGAAAATTCCAGAAATAAACAATTCATAAGTTTTGTATTGTGTATAGCTCCAAGTAGTGTGATGAAATCTTGTGTTATCTTACTCAAGGCCACTTGAGACATGAATTAACCCTTTGTCCAGTGTTTCTGCTACCTGCCCATTTGTCACTTAGTAGCCATCTCAGTTATCAGGTCAACTGTTATGGTGTCTCAGTGCTTGTGTTTCAGTAACCTTTATTTTATTTACTAATGCCCCAAAGCCAGTCACATAACTTTTATTACAGTATAATGTTTATTCTATTTTATTATTAGTCATTATTAATCTCTTACTGTGATTAATTTATAAATTAAGCTTTATTATAGGCATGCATATATAGGAGAAAACATAGTATATATAGGGTTGTCACTGTCTGTGGTTTCAGGCATCCACGAAGGGTCTAGAAATATATCCCCCAAGGATAAGGGGTGACTACTGTATATCCATTTCCCTCTCTAATACTGTTTAGTGGAACTTTTTTTGTTTTACCACTTCGATGAAACTAGAAAAATAGCTCATTTCAAAACTTTGTAGATTGCTTGTTGAAGTTTCATAATTGATCACCGGTTTGTTCCATAAACTACTTATTTGCATAATTTTTTAAATTTTCAGTTACTTTTGAACTTTGTTAACTTTTTAGGAACTCTTTGATATAGAAAATAATCTTTTGTCTTATAGCCATCTCTTATTTTTCAATTTTATAGATTTTTTTTTTTTTTTCAAAAATACCAACTTTGTTTATTGAATAAAAACAGTGGTAAAATTGACATAAAGCCAAAAGTTAGGACAATGTATTTTCACATCCTCCCTCAACACAAAACCGTACATCCCATCATCTAGGGTTACGCCATTAGGGGGCCAGAGTCCCCTAATATCCCTCACTCTTCACCTGTACTGGAAGCGAGGCCTGTAGTAGGAGAACCCAGGAGAGGAGGGAATCAGAGGCCACCGCAGTCCTGATTGCTTCTTCATCCCTAAAAGTCTCTGGATTGGAGGGAAACAGGGTAGCTATAAAGGGGACAGAGGAGCTGGGACTGGCAGCTAGGGCCACTGCCCAGCATGTCCTAGAGATGGTTACCCTTGTCCCTATCCAATCTCTACTAGGTACCATTGTAAGGCCTTGGAAAGGAGAAGAAAGGGATAGTTGGTTTAAGAACCAGATGTCTTCTCCAAACCATCCCCCAGCATTAGTAAAACCCCTGAAGGTCACCAGGCCAGGGCTGAGGACCCATACCTTTTCCCTCCCACCTAACCAAGAGGTTAAAAGGAATTCTTTGGGACACAGCAAGCCAGCTGCTCATGCACCTCCACATCACTTTCCTTGTCATTGTCATGATCTCCATCATACAATTCATTGGGTGCCACTGGCCTGCTGTAGTTCTCAGGACCCCTCTCCTCTACATCAGCCTCATCAGTCCCGTCATAGGTCAGGAAGTCAGCTGGCATGTCATGAATCTGGATGCTAGGTGTCTCGTTCAGCATCTTCAGGTTTTCAAAGATTATCTGGCGGATCTGGTCCAGATAACTGGCGTGGGTTCTAATTCTCAATGCAGGTGATGACGGCTGGATGGAGCGGGAAGTTCGGGTCAAAGTTCTCAAAGTATTCACTGTAGGAAAAGTGCCTCACTACTGGCCTCTTCTACCAGCAGCGATGTCTTATACATCCAGCAGCAGGCAATATTTCAGATAGTATAGCCACCACCACCCAGCACCAGTAAAGGGATGCTGAAGCTCTTGACATATTTGACACGTTCCCCATGTCCTCAGTGCTGAGGTTGAAGCAGCTCAGTCTATCACAGCTTAGAGAACCAGATCCACACTGGAGAACAATGCACATGTGTTGGTAGAAGCTCACTACATGGTTGATAACCAGCTGGAAAAAGTGCTTATAACTCTGGTTCACCAGTGCCATCTCACAAGGGCATGTTGAGACAGTAGTAGAGGCCACTGTCACTCCAACTTCACACATGTAACCTATACCAGGGAAGAATTAGTTTCCGTATTTGTGGAACGACACTGTCACGACCCAGCCAGTGAAGTAGAAGAAGGCTTCCTGAACCCTGTCGCTATGGTGGATGTTAGTTAGTATCAATGTAGAGCACTCGAAGGTGGCACTTGAGCAGTTCCAGCAGTTCCAATCACAATGTCATTGACATAGCAGAAGCCAGGGGCCTCAAACTTCTTGGCATGGTGTAGACCACCAGCCGAGTTAATGGCAACATCCCAGATCTTGTTGTTCAGCTGGGTTGCTTCTTGCAGAGATGCACCTGTGTAACGGGAGCAGCACTCACAGAGCCCCAGAAACACTGGACAGTCATCACCCACGCTGAAGGGGTTAAGGCTCTTAGTGAAGCCTGCATACTGGTGGGGCTGACTCTGTAGGAAGTTGATGTAGTGCTCAGAGCAGAGTTGGCACATGTCATGCCAGGAGGCCTGATATGACTTGAAGACAAGCATCTGCTTGTAGAGACCATAGCGCAGGACCAGAGTATGGGTCAGTGCCAAGCGGTGGAGCTTCATAGGACGCCCAGCCCCTTGTTCTCTCACCATAGTGGAAGCTGCCTGTGTCAGGGTCATAGAAATAGCCATGTTGCTGGCCACGGTGCCCGCGGGCAACTTTATAATTTCTTATACAAAAGGTTTATGTTTTTATGTAGTCAAATCTGTTTCTCTTTACAGTTTCTGGAAGTTGTATAAAGACTTTTTGTGTGTGTGTGTATGTTTTCCATATTGCTTATTATGTTTATTATAGGCATTTTAAGTATTTTAATTTTCAGTGGGGCTCTCTCCACCCTATCCCCATGGCTTTTACTAATTGGTTATTATTGGCATATGGAAATGCTTTGGCTGTTTAGTATGAATTTTGTATCTAACCTCTTTTCTCAAGTTTCTTATCTATTTTAATAGATTTTTTAGTTTGTCTTTCTAAATTTCCGAAATATATAATATGCTTGCTACAAATAACAAGTTATCTTTTTTTATTTCTTGTTTATAGTGCTTTAATCTTTATTTTCTTTTTTTTTTTTTTTTTTTTTGCAATGATTAGAACCTCTGGCAGAGAGCTAAATGCCAACAGTTGGAGGGGGCTTTATCTTATTCAGCTTCAAATCCAGCACAAAATATTGAATACTGGTATAAATTTCTTTGTATTAAAATTTTGGACAGGACTGTGCATCCCCTGAGTAATGCTAATTTTTAGCCTTTATTGGAAGAGTTGTATATTCTGATGTGAAAAAAAAAAATTCTCAAACCAATGATCCAAGGAACATATTCAGGAAAAACTGTCTAATGAATGTGGTTTGGTTTCTGATACTGAAAAATCTCAACACAAATGTAAATATTTTAGAATACTCTGTTTTAGCCTAAAATAGCATTTATTCTTGGAAAGTCAGGACTAGTAGATTTCTTGAAATAGATACTGTTACTTGATTCTACTGAGGATCATTACAGGAATTTTAGTCAAGCAACAGCGATATTAATGGACTGAAATGTTTAATCTGTCATGCAGCATAATGGACTGTTTGGAAAAATTGTGATTCCTCCTCCCCCCAATCATTGACTATCTTATATCGCATTCTTTAGCACATTTTTGTAAATGTTCATGGTGTGTTGTGAAGGAAGAGTGTTTCTACATATTTTTCTTGAACAGATAATACATACAAAACAATATAAAATTTTCTAACGTCTCAGTCCCATATCCATTCCTATATACCCTACCCCTATCACCTCCTACAGAAAACCACTTTTACAAAATTCTTGTTAGTCTTACTATGGTTTATTTGAGCATAGAAATGAAACATACATACACACATTTATCATTTCTTATACAAAAGGTAATGTATATACACTGTTATATGTCTTTTCTCCTAAGAAACACTGGAGATCTTTATTTGGTTGCAGAGCATTCTCATTCTTTCTATGTCTACATAGGATTCTAATATGTACGTATTACATAGTTTGTAATGTGAAAGTATTTTAGTAAACCAATAATGCTGCAGTGCATAGCTTTGTAGATATGATATTTTGTATCTATGAAAGTGTAATCTGCAGGATAAATTTTTAGACCTGATCTTGCTACATCAAATATTAAATGTGTTTTTACTTTTGATGTTATCAAATTGTCCTCTGTAAATACAGCACTATTTTTTCACTCCTATGAGTAGTACTTGAAAGTGCCTGTTTCTTCAAGTCCTCACCAACAGCATATATATTTCACTTGGTTATTGGTAATCTGAAAGATAAAAAATGGTGTGTGTGCATGTGTACATGTATGTACATGTACACATACACACACATACACACTTTACAATTTCATTACTCGTGAGTTTCAGAGTCTTTCCAAGTGTTTATTAAGGCCATTTTTTTTTCTGCCAGTTGTCATTCTTTTGTGTGCTTATGTATTGGCCAAAATTATGGCCATTTAAACATTATATAAGTAAATATGAACCGTTTTATTTTGATTCCAGCATAAATAGTATGTACATTGCTCCTTGGTATCCAAATTTGTGGTACAGAAAGTTTAGTAAGATGAATCTCATATTTCCATCGATTTATAAAATAAGATAAAAAATGGAAGACTGTTATGACTAGAACTCAAACATTATCAAACTATGTGATTTTAGAAATACGTGACATTCCTACTTGCTATCAAGTTCTAGAGTTAGAGATATGCCATATTTCAGTTACCAATCAAGCCATATTTCTAAGGCTTTCTTGAACTTATCACCCTACTACTCTTTATAGTTTTATAGATTCCCATTATTTCTTCTCAAAACTCATCTTTTTAACACATCACTACCATTTTCCAATAATATTTTTTAGTTAAGCTGCTTATATTAATTATTGATGGTCTGGTAGTTATGGGCTTTGGGGTCTGGGAGAAGGAAGGGAAGATGATAGAAGAGTTAACATTTTTCTTCCAAATTAGACTGAGTAGATTCTTTGTAATTAAGGACTGAGTATTTCTAGCATGGTTTTGCCCTCAAGTTGCAAAAAGTTTTCATTTTGCATATTGCCGCCAATTAATAGGCAGTGGCAATGAATAAGACAAGTAGTGAAAGAATTGTGGGGCTTTGTTCTGATCTGAGGAGGGAAAAAAGTTTTGTGATCAACAAAGCTTGGAGGAAATGAGTTTGTTTCTGTTTTGTTCATTTATTTTATTCTTAGGTCCCACTTATAAGTGAAATCATATGGCATCTGTCTTTCTCTGACTTACTCCACTAAGCAAAATACCCTCTTGGTCCATCCATGATGTTGCACATGGCAAGATTTTGTTCTTTTTTAATGGCTAAGTAGTATTCCATTTTATATATATATGTATCACTTCTTCTTTATCTGTTCATCCATCAATAGACACTCAGGCTGCCTCCATATCTTGGATATTGTAGATAATGCTGCAATGAACATGTGGATGCACATGTTTCTTCAAATTAGTGTTTTGGGTTTCTTCAGATAAATACCTATAGAAATGGGATTACTGGGTCCTTCTTTGTCTCCTGTTATAGCCTCTGTTTTAGACTGCATTTTGTCTGGTTTAAGTATTGCTACCCCAGCTTTTCTGTTTGTTTGTTTTCATTTTTATGAAATGTTTTTCCATCCCTTAACTTTCAGTCTCTGTGTGTCTTTTGATCGAAGCGAGTCTCTTAGGCAGCATATGTAAGGGTCTTGTTTTCTTATCTATTCGTCCACCCTATGTTAGTCCTATCCCTTGACTCTTTTTTTCCTCCCCCTGGAAAAATAATATAGGTGGTAGATTGAAAAATAAAATTGTTGTTACTAGGGACCAATGTTCTACATAGATATCTTAATGTGATTCTGAGTGTAATATTTAAGTATGTAATTGATTACGAGCTAATGGATTACTAGAAGCACATATATTAGAAGTAACTGACTCTATTCTATACATTTTCATTGAATTTAATTTCAAGATCTGTTGCCATTTCCAGACATTATTGAGTCTTTATAAAAAGCAATTTAACATAAACAAAAATTATTTTACTTTTTTTTGCCTTATTTTAAAGAATAAAAATATTTTTAAAAAATGCAAATTACATATTGTTTTATGGTTGGTTTACAATTATGACTTTTTGACTGTTCACTTAGATACTAAAGCTTAAAATACACTTTGAATGATATCTTTACAGTAGCTTTAACTACAATGAACATTAGATGAGTTATAAAACTTACTAACACACAGAAATGAAACATACATACAGAATATTTCATACACATAAGTAACTTTGGAAGCATGAGAATTGTTAAAGATCTTTAAAAGGAAATGCTTAGCTTTTTAATGCTTCCTATTTTAAATTCATTGGCACTTTACAGAAGGTAATGATCTCAATCTCAAATATTTTGTGGGCAGTAATTATTTAGACTATCAAATCTGTTTATTAAAAGAAATGCCATGTAAATGTATTTGTTTGAAACATTTTAAATACCTTATTACTGATGTATCCATGGAAACCACAAATATGCCTTTAGAATAATGATATAAAATATAGTGGCCTTACTTTTAAGTAGAATCTGGGAAATTTTGGGCTGTATTCTAGAAAAGGTAACTGCAAAGATGAAAGCTTTTACTGTGGTTACTTCCTGCTGAGATATGAACTGGATGTAAAACTATAAAACCATGTGTATCTATAGATGCACACACACCCCAAACTAATTGTACTAGCGCACAAAAACATGAAATATAAAAGGAAAACAAGTGGTAAATTAAACTTCATTAAAGTTAAAAATGTTAGACCTATGAAAGACACCATTAAGAAAACAAAGGTAAACAATAGACTAGGAAGAAATATTTGCAACACATATATAGACAAAGGAATTGTATCCAAAATAAAGAAGTCTTACAACTCAGTAAAAGGAGAACAGCAACCCCATTTTTAAAAAATGGACAGAAGATATGTATAGACTTTTCATCAAAGAGGATATGCTAATTACCAATTAGCAAATGAAAAGATTCTCAGCATAATTAGTCCTCAGATAATACAGATAAACCACAATAAAATGTCACTACATACCCATTAGACTGGCTGAAGTTATAAAAGACTGACTGTACTGAGCGTTGGAGTTTTCCAGTTTTTCTTTTACAAGTCTACTTTTTATTTAGTTTATAGAAAATCAATTTTTGCTCTACTAGGTTAATTTTCATTATTATTTTCTGTCCTTATGTCTCAAACTACTATATGTAATTAGAAATCCAAACATCAAAATTGTTCTCAGAGGATAGTCTCTTACTCCTATCTCCATTATAATTTTTATAGACAGGGATTGATAATGAATATGTGATATGGTTTTTGTCTCTGCAAGAAATGACTCAAATTTATATTTCTACTTTACGGTCCTGTACAACTGAGTAATCTTGTTCTTGATGGTGTTTTTTTGTTTGTTTGTTTTGTTTGTTTCCATAATGAACTAACTGCCTGTGATCCACAGAACTTAATTTTTTTGAAAAAGAGGAATGTAAATAGCATTATTAGGGCAGCATATGGCAAATCTGAGTCATCATTGCCCTGTAGTCGAAAACACCACTTGAGGTGTCATAGCTCAGTCTCCCACTCAAGGCAAAATTTCCTTCAAAATCCCAAGGAGGTAGTCCTCCAGCCTTAAATTTAAAACACTTGCATTCAGCAGTTTCACTACCTCACAACGCATTATATTTCAAAATTTTCTGATAGCCAGAGTTGCTAGACAGTTAGAAATCAAGTCTCTTTTCAACTTAGTCCTGATTCTGATTTCTATAATTCTTAAAATTCTTTTGAGCCTTTTAGGCCGCAATTATTAAGGTCATATATTTTTTAAAACCTAGATTATTTTCCTACATACCTCAGATATTTACAACAACCCTTCAGGAACTGTTTAACAGCTTTAAAGTACTTAAAATTCTATGACTTGCTCTCACTATTTTTTCATACCAACTCGAGTGTTTCCAGTATTTTTTCCATTCCTTATATGATGTTTATCTTCCCTCTTTCTCGTCTGAAAAAATTCTAGTTTAATATTTCTGGAACAAAATATAGTATTTCAGGATGATAAGTGCCAAATGAACTTAAACTATAACCTCTTGTTTAAAAACTACTTCTGTTAAATGATTTCCTTTCGTGTGTGTGTGTGTGTGTGTGAGAGAGAGAGCGCACGCGCATGAGTGAGCACAAGTGCTAGCCAACTCCAAAAGATTGTTCTCTGTCAACCCAAACATCTTCCTTGCAGTTATTTTGATTTTCTTAACCTAATTATGTTTCTATCCATTAAATTTAACCTTTATTTTAGATCAAAATTCCAACCTATTGCAACTTTTAGTTAATACAATCAAAATTCAGAAATTTTGATTTTTTTAATGCCCTGAGCAGGTGTAAGAAATAACGATTGGAACCTGAACATATCTCTTGGGAAGACAATGATTCAACTACAACACCATGGAATTCAAGCACTGGATTTATGGCAAAGGAATATTTAAATGACAGAACATTTTATGCCTGTTTATTTTATTGTCAAAATTTTTACTATTAACAGTTAAGTTTTACATTAATTAGGAAGCAGATAATTCTCTTAAAAGCATTATTCATTGGCAATGATCCATATTTTGCCAGTTAAGTCTTTCACAGCCAAAATGAGTTGTTTATATAATGTGTTAGATCTTTACTACTTAGAAAGTGAGAAGGATTTCTTCAAAACAGCTTTTCTAAAAGGAAGAGGATTACATGCCAGGGACAACATGTTTGACACTGACCCATATTCCCTGTTTATTGAGAAGAATTGACTGACTAGCCATTGACTGAGAACAGAGGAAGCCTTTTAATTTCTGGTTTTCTCAGAGGGATAATTTGGATGCTTCACATATGCTAGTAAAAAAAAAAACATTTTTGCAAATAACTTGGCTACTTTGAACATCACTACCTATAAGCTTGTTAGTTGTACAATGGGAGACTAAAGTTATGGAATAATAAATCAATAATGATACTCTACATTTCAAGAACAATATTTGGGAAATTGCCTGGTGTGAGTTGTACACAAATGTGTCAAAATAATTTTAAAAGGTCTTATGATAGTGAAATTATATCTATTTATAAGTGTAATTATATATGTCATATGTAAATATATAATAAAAATGTATATTTTTATCATGTAGAATTTTTTAGGTGGTGGCAGTGTACATTGGTGATATAAATTTGTTAGCAATAACCATGAAAACAGAAATCCATATACCTATTTATTTTTTCACTCATGGTGCATATATATATGTATAAATATTTGTTTATATTTATATATAACAAATATGTATATACATATTCTTTATCCATGCATCAGGTGATAGACCTATCTGCTTCTATATCTTGGCTATCGTGCATAATGCTGCAATAAACATGAGAGTACAGCTATCCCTTCGAGAAAGTGATTTTGTTTCCTTTGGATATAGACCCAGAAGTAGGATTGCTGGATCATATGGTCATCATTCTATTTTTAATTTCTTGAAGAACCTCCAAATTGTTTTCTGTAGTGGCTGTACTGGTTTACATTCCCACCACAGAGTATGAGTTCTGTTTTCTCCACATACCCACCAGCATTTGTTATTGCTTTTTATTTTTATTTTTTTTCTAATAGCCCTCCTAACAGGTGTATTTGCTTTTTGTTATTGAGTTATATGAGTTTTTTATATATTTTGGATATTAACCCCTTATCAGATATGTGGTTTGCCAATATTTTCTTCCATTCCATAGATAGCCTTTTCATTTTGGTGATGGTTTCCTTTGGTGTGCTTTGCTTTTTAGTTTGATGTAGTCCTAACTTTATTTTTTATTTTGTTGCCTTTGCTTTTGGTATCAAATCCAAAAAGTTACTGCCAAGACTAATGCCAAGGAGCTGACCCCAATTTTTTCTTCTAGGAATTTTATGGTTGCAGGTCTTATTTTATAGTTTCAAGCCCAGATCTGTTTTGAGTTGATTTTGTATATGGTGTAAGATAGTGGCCCTGTTTCATTCTTTTGCATGTGGCTATCCAGTTTTCCAAGCACCACTGTTGAAGAGACTGTCCTTTCCCTCATTGTACAATCTTGGCTTCTTTGTCAAAGTTAATTGACCATACGTGCATGGATTTATTTCTGGGCTCTTGATTCTGTTCCATTGCTGTCTATTTTTAAATCAATACTATACTGCTTTGATTACTATAGCTTTGTATTATACCTTGAAATCAGGAAGTATGATGCCTACAGCTTTGTTCTTCCTTCTCAAGACTCCAGGAAATCATAAATGATTGTTTTTCTTAATGGTATTCCATAAGTTCTATAGAAAATCCTAGTGGTATAGGCCAGTGACTAGAGATAGCGCTGAATGGGTCCACAAGCAGCTGGGAGAGCCCTGACTATCAATGTATACTTCCCTGACTGTGGAATCTTGCCACAGGTACACACACAGCAGAGGAGGCCAGTGGTGGGTGTAAGCCAGGGGTGTGCAGATGCACAGCTTGAGGGACTGGCTCCAAGCACATGAATTGTGAGAGTCAGCCACAGGTGTTTAGGCTGGTGTCTTGCACTCCTGCAGCCAGCTGGTAAGTTGGAAAGTGTTTTCATGCATCTACTTTTTCTTCCCTCCCAAGTGTCAGCTCTTATCCACTGATATATTGGATAAATTTGGTTGTTTATATAGTAAATGTAATCTTCCTTTTTACAACTTTTTTTCTTATTTAATGTTGAAGAATAAATCCCTTACTCTTTATTGGGCATAGGGATGAAGAAAGGTGAAAGGTAGAAGGAGATGAGAATGAGCAGAGAGGAAATAGGTGAAAGAAAGTTAAAAGCTTTCTTTGGATTATTGTATCATTAATAATATCTATTATTTAATGAGCCTTGTTGATATGTCAGGAACTGTTAGAAACATTTCACATGAACTATCTCATTTAATCCTTACACTCACCTTCTCAGGTAGAAATTACTGTTTTCTTGATTCTATATACGGGGAAACAAAGGCTTTGAGGGGTTAAGTGATTCCCTCAAGGTCGCTTTTAGTAAAGGGCTTCTAGATTTTGGCTCTTCTATTCCTTTTTATCTACCAACTGAGAGAATATATATTAAAATTAGAGCTTACATTTATTTAGCATTTGTTAGATGCAAGGCATTGTCCTCAGTGCTTTATGTGTATTAATTCATGTAGTCCTCACAACAGCCTTGTGAGACACATGCTTGTATTATCCTCAACTTTCAGATGAGTAACCTGAAGCTCAGAGCATTAAGTAACTTTACGAGTGTCACCCAGCTGTGAGAGCTAGGGTTAGAACCCAGATGACTAGCTCAAGAGTCCACACTGTATTGCAAATGCTGGAAAATATCACTGGCCTGGGAGTTAAGAAGTGTTGATTCAGATTTGTGTCCCAGCTCTGTCATGAGTGAATCATTGGGGGAAATCCCTTTACCTCTCTGGAACTGTGTTTCATCATATGTGAAAGGAGGGCATTTGTTTCTGAATAATTCCTGAGGCCCTCTTGTACAAGATTTTAGAATTCTTCAGATGGAAAGCGCTAAGCAAGTCTGCTGCTTCAGATTCATCAGTTGTTAAGGACAGTCTTAGACTATAATAGCTGTTATCCCACAGCCTCTGGGATTGTACCCAGAAGATGCTCAGCGGCTGCAAACTAAGACATCATCCTCTCCCAACGCATCAGGTGCCTTTGCATCTGTATAGAACAGGGCTCCTTACTCCACTGCATATTGCCATTTGAAAGCTATTTATAAGGACATATGGGTGGAACCTCACAAGGAAAAAAAAATTAAATTAAAAACAGTTGAAATATATACATATATATATATATATATATATATATATATATATGTATATGTATATGTATATGTCATCTGGTAAGCTAAAAAAAAAAAAGTTTAGCTACAATGTGAAGTGCATGTATTTTCTCAGAACAACTCATTTCATCGTCCAGCTTGCCCTGTTGAATGTCTGTTGCACAGATTTGTAACCAAGTACTTGCAGTAGGTTTTTTTTTCTACATTTCACAGAATAGGGAAAGATTCAGGCATTTCGTTGGCATTAGCTGTGTAAATATTCTGAGCCTTCTCTGCTTTGAATGTTCTGTTTTAAAATGAATGCAGATTCAACTAAAATGGTATTTTAAAGTAAATAGAGAACTTTGTACTGTTATACCTCCGTCATCTGGATACTTGTCATATTTTATGACTTTTCTCCATGAGTTCTGCAAGTAGATTTTAGGCCTTATAGACTTGGTGCTTATCTCTTCCCCTTGTGTGTGTGGCAGATGCTTCTTTCCATGATCCCCTTTCTTCCTTATTCCAGCGCCTCACACCATCGTTCCCCACCTCAGCCATTTATGATGTATCCCATCACCACCCATACATGATGTATCCTGGGCCTTCATCACTTTGATGCAGAAGCCTAAATGATGCTAAGTTAAAATACATATTCAAAAATGAACATGAGCTTGAAATGTCATAAATATGTTTAATTCTAGATGAGAAAGGCTAGAAATAAAAACAAGATCCTTTCTGTCTAACTTACACACATTTAAAGAATCTAAAGTTAGCCTGAATTCTGTCACAGAAAATAAATTTGTATTACCTAGCTTCCTTACACATTCATTTTTAAAAATTTATGTTTCCCAAAACCATAC
Organism: Pteropus vampyrus; assembly: GCF_000151845.1. Classification (NCBI taxonomy): domain Eukaryota; kingdom Metazoa; phylum Chordata; class Mammalia; order Chiroptera; family Pteropodidae; genus Pteropus; species Pteropus vampyrus. The sequence continues at coordinate 33,471,551 of NW_011888782.1, read as the reverse complement.
TAAATGTAAGACGGTATAGTATTCAAAATTGACTTCAGAAGAAGAAAATTAAAGTGAGTCTCTACATTCAGTTATTGAACATGCTAAGCAGTAAAACTTTCATCCTTATGGTGCCATAATATCTACAAGAGGATTCTCCAGCCACAAATTGTTATCAGAAGGATATTTTTCCTGTTGGCCGGTTTCTTTGATGTGCCGTTTACCGTGCCCATTTGTTAGAGGCCTCATGTGTTCTCTGAACACTGTAGAGCACCTAGACTTACTTAGAAATCCTGTACAAGTCTTTCTAAGAACCTTTATCTGTTCTACCTGTATTGCTAAGTTTCTCCAAATCCTTTTAAGCTAAAAATGAGATTCCAGCAAAACATGCTCAACTCCTTTGGAGGGAAACTGATAGATAATTTGTGCAGCTTTCGAATCTACTTACATTAAATATGTTCTTTCTCTCCTCTCTTCTAGGCAAATTACATAGAAATGCAACATTAAAAAACAACAAAAAAAAGAAACAAACCAGGCTACAATCAAAAGCAAACATTATGTCTTTTCCTTTAATACACAGATGGTGCTCGCTCTCTTTGATGTGTTACCCATTCTGGCCTGTTAGGAAAACATGACTCCTCTTCCAAGTGCATGCCCCTCTTCTTTAGTATGACATGCTTCATCTCTGCGAACGAGGAAGGTTTGTTTCTGAACCTCCAGCTGCTCCTCATCTTCACATGAACAGCAGTGTTTTCCTCCATGTGATAACATTTAACCCCTCCTATTTTGTTGCATCTTGTCATTATTCAGGACTTGCACAAGTTCTGCTTCTTCTGGATCTTTTACCTGTAATAATGCATGATGCTTTCAATCAGAATTCCTTGATTCAACTCTGATTCACTTTTATCATTTTGGGGGGTCCCATAAACTCTTACCCACTTTTTATTTCAGGACATAGCAGCCCTATCCCTTGTACTCCTCCTTCCCAACCTCACATTGGTTAAATGTCTGTAACATATGCTGATCACTCACTACCCGGGGATTTTATAGTCTTTTGTCTTCTCTTCAAGATTAGCTTGTCCCTATAATATACTCCCTCCTACAATTGAACTGGTATTTCTTTCTCCTTTCATTGTGCTTTTGAAAAATCTATGTTCCAAAATCCTGGATAGAATGTGATTGTTCTTACGATTTAACTCAATCTGTAGTAATAATCTCTGCTGTTTTCCTTCTCACAGACAAATATAACTCTGTTCCATAAACCTTTTATGAAGCATGTGAACTACATGTATTGTTTTTTCCTCTTATTCTCTTTTTGTATATGCTTGCAGAATCTGCAGACTTGACTTAGGTCTATATGTCTATTGGTGTTTTCTGCCTTCTCTCATTTTCCTTTTTCTGTTGCTTCTTTTTGGTAGTAAAATGCTGGATTCTTCTGCACTTTGAGGACCTAGCCATGTTCATTATCATCATCATTGTCATTGGTCAGATTATCAGGCTTGCTTTCACCACGTTGCACGTGGGGCTTGGGACGCCAAGTCTGGCACTCTGTGATAGTACCACACCATACTCAGCCCAGTATCCTCAGTGTGGTCACATGAGTTCTCCCATCTCACCAATGACATCTGGGTTTCCACTAATATGGTTTAATCTCCACCTCTCCATAGCTTATCTTGATTGCTCTAGCTTCTTACCTCTTGTCATTCCTGTGGTACGTATTATAGGTCTGTAATCTGTTACCTACATTTTCAAATATCTCTCAGCACCTAAAGTTTTTTCCAAACTCATTTTGCACCAAAATATCTGACCTGAACTGCTAACTCTCTTGAAATTATATGTAGTCATTACTATCTTCACTTAATGTGGATACTCATATTTTCCACTGCAGAAATATGTTTATGCTTGATTATGGGGTTCTCTACTAGACCCTGTTGGAGATGTCTTATAAACATATAGAATAAGTACCTATCACTCTTCTAAAAATCTTAAAAATTCTAAATTCCAAAATGCAACGATTCCTAAAAGTTTCAGATAAGAAATTGTGGATCTGCATGATTTGGGCATATAATCAGATCCGAGCACCAGGTGGTTATATACCTACAGTATGCTGGGTACTGTGATAGAAAAGAAAAAATAAAACCATAAGACAGGCTTCCCACTTTTAAGGAAGTTGCATTAAAACTGCCTTGTTTTGTTGTTTAACTGAAAAATAAGCCACATGAAACAAGATTGGAGAGCAGGAGCCCCTAAGGTTTTTTGCATCCCCATTATTAGAGTATTACTAATAATGAGGTTAACTCAGAGGACAGACTTAATTTCCAGTTCATTTAGAAAAAACTTAAGTTCACCTCTGTAGAGCTCAGTTCCCTTAGACAGCAGAAGCAAAATTCCCATCAGATCTCAAGCCAGATATTCCAACCATGATGGCACTTCTTATAAACATTACGTCTGAACTAACCAACTACATGGGACTGAGGAAAGGACTGCTGCTGCTTCAGCAACTCCTTTTGATGGCTCCCAAGGAGGCCTCTGTAGGTATGATCACTTTCAACCAGAGTTGCCCACAGCCTTGGGCCACTCCAGCCTGGGCAAGGAGTAGATAATTTATGTCACCTTAAACACTGTTAATATGTAATTAAATTCAATACTTTTTGTGTTAATATTTTTAAATTTGACTTAAACAGTACCCTCTACTGTTTCTCCCAAAGTCCACATTTAGTTCTTTGTTTTAAACAATGGAAATGCTCATGTCGTAATAGAGTGGCAACTTTCACCATCAAGTGAAGGGATATCATCTTTCAAGGGTATTTATGAATTCCACACTAAGTAGATAACCTATTATTTGTAGTCGTTAGCCTATTCTCGAGGCTAATAGAAAATAGCCAAGCTCTGTTCGCCCATTTTAATCATGTGTACATGATGATAAAATGCTATTTTAACTGTCGTTTACTTTTAGCAAGCCATATTTCTTGCCTCATGTGAGAGTAGCATCTAGTAAGAGTATATCAGTAAGTAAACATTCCATACTGCCACTGTAGATTAAGTCAAAGACATAAAAAGACCCTTGACTCATTTTACTAGCTAAGCAACTTGTCTTCATGGAAGATTCCCCTCCTTCTGCATCCTTTGCTTCACTGAACTCCTCAAACCACTACTGGTGCTGTGATCTTTCATGCTAATCACTGATGTGCCTGGTTGTGTTTAACTCATGAGCTTGGATTCCAGCTCAAGATGACTTTATGCAGGTTGCTTATGACTTTAGTGTCTGTATACGGAAAATGCCAAACTAGGATTACAGTTACTTCTCTAATTCAAAGAAAACTGCCTACTTTGGGTTTTATATTTACAAATTTCGTGTCCCTGAAGATTAATATTAGCTTTCCATAGTGGGTGATTTCTCTTTTCTGTTCCACTGTCTTTACTGTTATTAGATTATCTTCCTTCAGAAAGAGACACAGTGTGTTAACTATATTTTCCTTTTTCCTTTCAGGAAATGGAGAAAAATACCATTCAATTAAATTTAAGACCCCAGAGAAAATATACATGTAATTATTAATTAAATATGTTTGAGAGATTCCTTATTTGGTTTATGGGATAGTAATCATTAAGCAAACAGATAAAGACCTTTCCATATTTTATTTCCTCTCTTTTAGTTACATCTTTAATAAAAAAAAGTAGACTGTTGGTAGGAAAATGATTCCCGTATTATCTGACCTTTAAATAGGAAGGGATATAATGGTAGTGATGTCCTACATTTAGTATACTGCCTTTTGTTTCACAGTCTAAAATGGTTCAGTATTGAAGATTTTAGCAGACTCGTTTTAGTTTTTTCTTTTATTATTATTATTGCTTTTTGCTAAGAATGGCATAAATTATTACCACACAGAAATTCTTACCAGAGTATCTTTTTCCAGTGCCATGAGTTAAGGAACTTAAGAGATTTGAGAAGGCTCATATTAATGGTTTCTAGAGAGGAATTAGAGTTTGGATTTTATTTTAGCATGGAAAATTTTTGACCATTCCACAACTAAGCCAGAAATGGGATGATTGATGTCATTTTGTCTCTGAAAACATACCTTTTTACAAGGTAGTATATTGCAGTATGATGGATAATATTTCTGCGATCAGTGGCTTAGGGTACAATACTGTACCTGATACAGAAGAGGCAATTAACATCTCTTTTGAGTGTGTTTGGGGGGTGTGGGTGAAATGACATTAACATATCTGAATTGAAGATTTACCTTATGGGCAATTTTGGAGATAAAATGGTGTGAGTAGGTAATCTGGTATAGCATTTGGGCAAAGGGTTGAAGAGCAGAGATGCCCATTCTGGCAAGGACAGCATAGCAGTCTGATGTTAAAATGTGCAAGTATTTATTAGTTAATGAAAATAGTTCATATGAATATATAGATCATTTGTTTAGTGCCCTGGAAATGAGTAGGATTTATGATTGGGGACATCTTAGCATTGTATGTGGATGTCTAGTTTGCCCACAGATAATTTTTCATCACCTTTATCATCTGTCTGCTTTAATTAGATACTTTGCTTTGCATACATATTATAATTTAGGTGAAGTATCACTTTATTGTATATTTTAATGTAAGGATTAAGTGAGACCAAAACCAAGATAAGAAATTTCATTAAAATGTGTCATATCAAATTTCACTTTGAAAAATTAAAATCCAGAATGTATACTCAGTAGAAGTAATGAAATTTGTTTACCAATGATAAGAAGTGATACTGACTTCCTTTTGGATAAGACAACATTTTCAACAATATCTAAGCTGTTACAATTCTGTGATGGCTTGAGAAAAATCCAAGGCTACCTTGTAGGATAAAATATCCAATATTCATCTGTTTAAAGTATTATCCTGCAACAAATGACCATGGGCTGGGGCAGATGGCAAACAATAACAACAACAACAACAACAAACAAAAATGCTGAGAGTCTCAAACTGTCAAGAATAGCCTTGTATTTGTTTTCCTTTAGTTGAGGCTGGAGCCCAACAGGAGATGAAGTAACTTAGGCCATAGTTTTATTTGAGCAGTTGAAAGGAAGGTAACCCAAGAGCAGGTGGCAAAGCTGGCAAGTACTGAGCATCATGTCTTTCCCCTCAGTTTTGTGCCCTTTCTCCTTTCAAATGCTCATTGTCTTCCTCCTTTTCAGTCCCTTTCTGCAATTGAATTAGGAAGAGACTGGATATACTCAAGATAGGCAGTCTTGTATGATGGTTCAAGACAGAGATTTTGGAATTACATAAACATAAATTGGAATCTTAGCTCTGTGAATTTGGGAATGTTAACTTAATCTCTCCAATCCTTAGTTTCCTCATCTTTATTATGGGGACAATGATAAAATTACCTCAAAGAGATCATATAAGAATGTGAGCACATCTAAATCATCTTGTACAATGCCTGTCTTAAGGGGCAGGGAGTAGGAGAAATATATGGTCCTTGAAGTTAGAAATTCAGACCCCAAGATTTCTAGTCCATCTAGAACTATATTATAAATTGTGTTCTAGCATCCAACATGTTCTAGCATCCAAGACCTTTATGGAGCCTACTGACTGAGAAGTCAGAACAGATCCTGTGCAGGGATAGTACATCAATAAGTGTTTTTTGAGCATCTACACTGTGTTGGCACCAGGCGAGGTTTGGAGGAATCTTCCTGTCAGTGCTTTAGGGGTCAACAGGAAAGGATTCATAGGATGGACTGTATAGACAGAAGGTAAAAATGAACCTTACTTTCCGGACATTGTGAAAGAGGAGTTGTAAGCGAGCAATCTCAAGTCTTGGGAAATAAGATCAGACAGACTTTATACATTTAACTTGTACAATGTATAGAGGCAATCTGCATCCATCATGATTGATTGTAGATACTAGAGAACTAAGAATTAACTAAAAAATAAGGAAACACTTCTAAATTTAAAATAAAATCATCGATTAATAGTACAGTACCCCTTTTGACATTCATAGAGTATACTTCACAGGATTTTGAGAAACCCTGCATTACTAAATACCCCTATCTTTTTTAAACTCAGAAACTTGAGAATAATAAAGACACATTAAAAGATGGATATTGAGCAGTTGCTAAGCTCATTAACTAGCAAAATAATTATCCCATTACAAAAACCTCCTAGGTCTTGATTCAGATTTGTCTCAACAAAATTACAAATTACTATCTGTCATAACCTTTTTAAATTCACTCATGAATGATTAAAACCAGCAATGTTAAATCTGTGGATGCCAAGGGTCTACTATAAAAATAAGACATTCATGTGAATAGCTTACCCTTATGGGTAATTATCGCGAAGAACAGTAAATTATGTATCTCATTAAACAAGTACCTAATTAATGCTGTAAATTGTGTGTTAATAAAACACAATCTTTATAGTTGCTCATGCAACATGGTCAGCCACTCTCACAACTATTAAAAAAAAAAGTGAAAGGGAAATTGACCTTTGGTTCACAGTTTTAATACTGTTTTGTAAATTCATTCAGAGAGGTACTTAATAGATTGGAATATAATATCCTTTAGGTCTTGAAGAATCCATACTTTGTGAGTTATGTATGATAGCCATTCCTGTATGTGTTAACTTCTTTAACATAAAATCATCTCTATAGATTAAGACCTCAGTCACTAGAACACAAATAGGTAATTGGATAATATAACTGAGAAACTCCTGTATCAAGGGCAATCTCTTACAGACTATTGAGAATTTACTGCATACTTTTATCATGCCAGATTCTGGACTGTCAGTGACTACTCATTCTACTTCACCTCCTCCTACACACATGCTCCTCCAAAATGGAATAACTATGATAAAATGGAAAGGTACAGTTTTTTTAAAAAATTCAACTTTATTGAGATATAATTTACATAATATATGCCCTACTTTAGGTATACAGTTAGATAAGCTTTGTCAAATGTATGCATTGATGTAACCACTACCCCAATCAAGAACATTCCTATCTCCTGTAAAATTTTTTGTTTCACCCTCCACCACTGCCATCCTCCCCCACACACACCTCATGCCTCAGGCAGCCACTAATGTGGTTTCTATCACAATTTGTTAGTTATGCCTTTTTAAAAGAACTTCACATAAAGAGAATCAGTGTGCTCTTTTGTATCCAATTTCTTTTGCTCAGCATAATGTTTTTGCAATTCATGTTGTATGAATACATTTTCTTTTACTGCTGAGTAGTATCCCATTTTATGAATTCACCATAATTTGTTTATTCATTTAACTGTGGAGGGCTATTTTGGTTTAAGATTTGAGATACTATGACTAAAAATCTTCAACTTCTCTTTTTTGTAATATTTTTGTCCAGTTTTGGTAATCAGAGTGAGGTTAGTCTTTTAAAAAGATTTCCAAAGTGTTCTCTTTCATTCGCAGAATTTAAGGGTAGTATTAGTCCTTTAAATGTTAAATAGACTCTACTACCAGTGATTCTACCTGGGCCTGGAGTTTCTCTGTGGAAAAGATTTTAATTGTGTCTTTCAAGACATTTGTCCATTTCATCTAGGTTGACAGAATTAGTTGACATCACATTGTTCATAACACGTCTTTTTTTATCCTTTTATGCACATGAGAACAGTAATAATGTCACCATTTTCATTTTGATATTACTTTGAATTTTCTTTTTCTTATTGAGTGTTTTTCAATTTTATTAATCTTTTTAAAGAACCAACCTTTGGTTTTGTTAATTTTGTTCAATATTTGTCTATTGATTTTTTTACTTTATTATTTCTTTCTCCTTTTTCTGGACTTAATTTGCTCTTCTTTTTTCACCTTCTTAAAGAAGAAGCTTGGATCCTTAATTTGAAATCTTCTCTTCTAATACAGGCATTTAAAGCTATTAATTTTTCCGTAAGCAATTCTTTGAAATCCCTCAAAGTTTGGTATGTTATGATTTCTTTATCATTAAATTAAAAATAGTTTCTAGCTTCTCTTGTTATTTCTTCTTTGACCATTGAGTTATTTATAAAGTATATTGTTTGATTTCCAAACATTTTGGAGTTTTTGAAATGTTTTGTTATTAATTTCTTACTAATTCTGTTTTAATTAGAAAACATATCTATAGGATTTTAATTCTTTGAAATATATTGTGGTTCTTTTATTACCCAGCATAAGGTCTATCTTACTGACTATTCCATGTGCACAAAAACAAATGTATATGCTGTTATGGTTAAATATATAGTATTCTATAAATGTCAGGTCACATTGGGTGATAGTATTTTTCAAGTTTTCTTTATACATAATGATTTCTTTTGAGGGAGGGGGAGGAGACAGAATTTTAATTTTTTTATTTTATCTGTACACTCTGATTTCTTTAAAAAAAACCTGTTCTTTACTTTTTTTGCGTTGTTAATATTTTTTTAAATTTTAAAAAATTTTATTAGTTTCAAGTGTATAGTACATTAGTTAGACATTTGTATAATTCATGAAACGATCCCTTAATTACACTTTCTCTCCTCTGGCTCTCCACCTAGCCATTACATTAATGCTAACTACATTCCCTGTGCCGTGCTTCCTATCCCCACGATATCTATCAACTACTACTTTGTACTTCTTTAACCCTTCACCCCATTCTCTCAGTCTTCCAAATCCCTCCCCTCTTCGTCACCAAATTGTCCTTTATATTTGTGAGACTGTGTTTGATTAGTTTGTTCTGTTTGTTCCTTAGCTTCTTCATATAAATAAAATCACATGGTATTTATCTTTCTCTGTCTAACTTGTGTTACTCAGCATAATAATGTCTAGGTCCATTCATTTCATTGCAAATGGTAGGATTTCATTTTTTTTTTTTTAATGGCTGAGTAATATTCCATTGTATATGTGAACCATAACTTCTTTATCCAGTCATCCGTTGATGGGCATTTAGGTTGCTTCCATGTCTTGGCTATTGTAAATTGTGCTGCCATGAACATAGGGATGCCTAGTGATTTTGATTTTACATTTCCTTTAATTACTGAGAGGGGAGTGTTAATTCTAACTATATTTGTGAATGTATCTATTTGTCTTCTCAAGTCTCTTGTTATTCATGTATTTTTGTAGCTGTTATTGAGTACATACACATTTAATATTGTTATGTCATGTTGATATGTTGATCCTTCTTTATTATAAAGGTAATTTTTCTTATTCTGAACTTACTTTGTCTGATATTAATATACCCGTTCCAGTTTTTAATTTTTTTTATTATTCATGTTTTCATGGTACGAGTTTATCCATCTTCTTACTTTTAACCTATCTATGTCTTTATATTTGTAATACATTTCACGTAGATAACATCTAGTTTAGTATTGCTTTTATGGCCACTCTGAAAATCTCTGACTTTAGTTGCTATGTTTACTCTATTCTTATTTAATATATTTATTGCTATGGTTGAGCTTAAGTTCACCATCTCGTTATTTGTTTTCTGTTTGTCGCATCAGTTTTTTGTTCCTTTTTTCCTCGTTTCCTGTCTTTTAAATTAACTGAGTATTTTTAGTACTTTTTAAATCTCTTCTATTGAATTATTAACTATACCTCTTAGGTTTTACTTGTTTTGGTGATTTCTCTGGGGTTCAGCAAGTGCACTTTTATCATTATCTACCTTAATATATAACATTATACTACTTTATGTATCATGTAAGAACTTTAACAGATACTTCAATTTCCTCTCTCCCTTTCTTATTATTCTTATATATTTTTATTTATGTTATAAATTTGACAGGGCATTCTTATTATTATTTGGACTATAATGTATCTTTTAAAACTTTTTTTAAATTGATGAAGTTTCGTATGGAATCAATGTTTTTTTCCAACCTGAACAACTTTTATGTAACATTCTTACAACTTCTGTTAGCTTTTGTTTATCTGAATTTTTTTTTTTATTTTATCTTCATTTTTGAACATTTTCGTGGGATATAGAATTCTCATTTGATTTGTTTTTTCATTGGTCACAATTCTTCAAATATTTTTTTGTCTTCCTTCTGTGATTTCAGTTACACAAATGGTAGAGTTCTTGATATTATCCCACAGATTACTAAGATTGTATTTAATTTTTTTCCCTTTTGTTCTTTGTATGGATAGTTTCTGTCTTTAAATACACCGATCTTTTCTTTTGCAGTGTCTGTTAGGGCCATATGACTTTTTCGTTTTAGATACTATATTTTTTTAGCTCTAGAAGTTTTCTTTGGTTCTTTTTCATAGTTTTCAATTCTCATATTATGTTTATGTTTTCCTTTGTATCCTTAGACATATTTACAATAGCTATTTTAAAGTTCTTATCTACTAATTCATTATACATATTTGTCATTTCTGGGTTTATTTCTATAATTTTTTTCTTCATTATTTTTTTCATGATTACTACATTTAAAATGGATGCTGTTATAATATACACCTGAAAATTATATAATTGTATTAGCCAATGTTACCCCAATAAACTTAATTTTAAAAAAATAGATGCTGGGCATTGTGGATCTTATATTGTGGATTATTTTAATTTTACTATCATTCCTTAATAAGAATTGAGTTTTTTTCTGGAAGTCAGTTAATTTACTTTAAGATCAACTTGATTTTTGGAAGCTTGTCTTTAAGATTTGTTAAGTTGACTAGAATGGTCTGTTCTCTAGAGCTACTTTATTCTTACTCCAAATGCGTGACCCTGGGGTATCTCCTTAATGTCTCGTATGTTGTATGAGGATTTTCCTTCACTTTGGTACCCTGTCCCATGGAACATGCCACCTCAGCTTGCCTGAATGCTGAACTCATACTTCCTCAGCATAGTAAGACCCTTCTTGTGCTCTTCTTGGAGTTTTCCTCTTCTCAAATCAGCAGAGAAATCAGGGCTGTCACAGAATTTGTGTGTGTGTGTGTGTGTGTGTGTGTGTGTGTGTTCATTCTCTGAGATTCCAGTGTTGTGCAACACAGTTGTTTAGTGTTTGAAAACTCTTGTTTCGTGTATTTTATCCAGTTTTCTAGTAATCTATGGCAGGAGTACTAGTCTGATATTAGTTCTCCATCATGACTGGAAGCAAAAGTAAAAATATAGCACTCGTCAATATAAGGACAAAGCATTAGGACAAGATATATTGATAGGATGAAACTCTTTTAAAAGCTTTGTGGAGGCATACTTGGAAGAGAGAACGAATGCCGACAGATGCAGAGCATCTTGTAGAAAATAGAGCAGAAGGACAATGCAGATCATGGAACAAGGATGCAGCTCATGGAAAATGACGAGGTGTCCTGTGACCCAGCAATTCCAGAAACCTTTATTTAGAGCCCACTGGAAGGTAATTTCAATGTGAATCCTAGATATTAACCTGAAATTCTGATGCAGGGGAAATAAAGAGACATGATTCCCCTGGTCACCAGTGGAATAAAGAGAATAACGAAAGCATAAATAGAGGCAAACTAAAAAGGAAAGATTTATGAGAATGTGGTATTATCTAGGATTCAGAGATTCTTGACAGATATAAGAGGGCAATGTACAGTAATCTGCTGTAGCTCTTAGATTTCAGCAGAATCAAAGTAATTAAGTAATATACTTATCATTCATGCATTCTTCATATAACCTATAATCTGGGATTCTCTGGTTTCATAAAAATTAGTGAGTGTACATTAAAATATTTAGTTATGTTTGGTGTGGCAGTGTAAAATTACCCAAGAATGTGACAGGGAAGCTTAGCAAATGCTTAAACTGGGAAGGTAGCAGTGGAGGGAAAACCAATTACGCATAGGTGTGATGTTGTAGGGTACGTAGTATATCTTCACTTGTAGGAACTGAGGGAATATGGATGGTCCTTCCACAGGTAATGAGTTTTAGGTATCTTGTCAAGTTGAAGTTTTGAGAGATAAAAGCCTGTTAGAATTTAAGATGTCGAAGTTTTATCTTTTCATTTCTCTCTTAAGATGAAATTATGAAACAAGATAGAAGACCAACAGGACTCAGATTTGGTAGTGGGAATAATGAATCCAAATGGACACTGCCAGAGCAAGCAGAGTATTCAGAGTTATTGTAGACCTCCTGACAATAGCAACTTGAAATCTTGGTTCTGTCATTACTGAAAATAAACCTTTAAAAAAATCCAAAAACTCTCTTTATGGAATTTTAAAATATTGTCTAGATGGAAACAGGTTTAAATATAATACATAGTAAAAAGTGAAGATTTGGGCTTATTTCTTGAGCCAGGGAAAGTAAAATATTTATTAAAATACCATATAATAAAACTTGAAAAACTAGTGTTCTTAGCACATTCGAAGCCAGGAATGAAAGTCTGCATGACTTTAGTAAATCGGGAAAGCGAATATGGGCTGTAGTTCAATAGAAATTGCTGCAAGATAGTACATACGTGCAAGTACAGAAACTGAAATATGTATTATAGATTTAGAGTAGCCCAAGGCATTCTAAGAAGAAAAAAAAATGCAAGAATAATAAAATGATATATACCATGTATCAGTTAAAGTATTACAGATTAATTCATTGCCTATATATTAAGCACCAAAAATATGTGAGGTGTTATACATGTTTCTATATACTGTGGTTATTCATTTTTTTAAAAAATCAGAATATGCAACATTTCAAGTAGTTTGTGGACTAGCAGAAAGAGAATGCATAGACCCACCCACCACTAAATTAAATTAAGTTCCTTATGTCTCTTGTAAGAAATTGGATGGCCAAACAATATAGACGAGCACAACATGCTTTTCTACAGCTCTCGATTCCTAAGTGTATGTGTGGGGGGGCTCCTGTCTATGTAAACAATTTGATTAAATATTGTATTACAATTTCAAAATTCATAGGCTCATGTGAGATATAGTAATTTATGGACGGAGGTTTACAGTATTGGATGGAGAAGAGGAACTTAGGCATTTGCTTATTGTTCAGTTAGTACATGTGAACATTGTAGAGCCCAGACACCATTTTTTCCTGATTAGGTCTAGGAACTCTTTCTTTTATTGTCTTGTCTTTTATTGTCAAATGTACCACTTCTGGCTAGTTTTATGCGTTGTATCATGAGTAAAAGAAAGCAATGCTATTATTAGTCATGGCTCTTTGAAATCTCTCTGTATTGTAACAGAATAGATCTTTCCGACTCCATAATACCCCAAATGCTGTTAAATTAATACTGGTGACTACGCCTTCCACTGTATCCTTCATGAATACTGGTTTCTATGGACTTAAAGGTTGTTACTGTGTTTCCTTGGTAATGACGAAATGCAAATCTTACTCAGAGTTTTCAGGAAAGTGTGAATGATAATTTATTTTCTGGTCATGCTACATTTACCATTTGGAATTTTATAGCATAACATAGACTAGCACATATTCCAGCCAAGTCTTCTCTTGAACTCTTGAGGTCATAATCACTGTATTCTGAGGATGTGATCTCTTTCAGTATTGACTATACCCCTGCTTTCCATACACTGCCTCCAGTGGGATAAAGGCACTTGCTTTTTCTACAGAGAAGCATCTAATCAGATACAGCAGTGATGTAGATTCATTTCTCAATTACCTGTATTAATGGAAAGAAAACAGCAACAGGGATAATCTAAAACAGCGAATAAAAGAAAATGCTAATTTTAATTTTAGGTTTTTTTTTTTCTTTCTGAGCCATATTCCTTGGTCCAGGACTAGCTACATAATTTGTGAGGCTCATAGCAAAGTGAAAATGCAGGACCCCTTGTTTTAAAGTTAAGAATGTCAAGATGGCAAGACTAGGTACCTAGATCAGGGGTAAGTAAGAGGCTTGCCCTTATGAGGCATGTCCTCCAACCACCTGCCAGATGTAGCATGATGCAGAGGGCCATGCACTCCTGACCCCTACCTTCTCTGTGCTAGTGATCAGGCCCCTTCTGGGGCAGAGGGCATTGGCAGTCACTGAACAGGGAAAGGGAGGAGGAAGTCTGGGGAGGAATGGAAAGGAGGAGCTGGACACCAGGGTTGGGGCATGGTGGCCCAGCACTAAATCAAAACAAGCAGCAAGAGGCAGGACATCCTTGAGCTGAGAATACAAGTCCCTGAAGCATGTTCCGTTGTCCCATTAGACCACTTACAAAACATACTCACAATGAAAGTAATAAATCTAAGATGACAACCACAGAGCATTAAACCCCAAAGTGGGAGCCTAGTAAGCTAGGTCCTGTGTGAATGGTCACTCGTCCGTGAAGCTGGCCTAGCCTTAGACTTGTATACTGTCAACGTCACCTGGTCATGTGGAAAGCACTAACCAGCGGAATCATGCAGAATACCAGGGAGAATGAATTTGTCACAGATAATTTATAATTTGGATAACCTTGATGTGGGATATCAAGATTTGGTAGTTTCAATTTCATTAAATTCATTGGTTAACTGTTGACTTCTAATTGCAGAACCACAGGCTAGGGTGTCAGGATGGAGGAGAATGGCCAAGAAAGGCTCAGTGTTTACTGGGCCTGAAAGATACAGATATCAGGAACTATAAAACAGATGGATCGCGATGTGTGTTCTAATAGAGGCATAAACAAGAACAATAGGAAAAGTGGGAGTAGAAAAATTAACTTTGATGGGCAATGTGGAAAAGCCATGTAGGAAGAAAAAAAAGACTGTAGTCAGGCCAAGATGGATGGGAAGTATTTCAAATACCAGAGACTAAGGGACAGACCTTCCAGATCAGAAGGACAGTGTAAGAAAGGTAGTAAAATGGAGAGCATATTGATATATACGCCTACATGCTGGGATTTTCAGGCATTCTTTTGTTATATTTATTAAACATCTATTGTCCAGGCACTGAGCTAGAAGCAGGGGATATAAGAATATAGGATTCGGCATCAGACGAATCCATGTTTGAATCACAATCCATCACTTCTCAGGTATGTGACTGGAGATAACTTAATCACTCTGAGCCTCAGTTTTAGTCACTTGTAAAATGTAAGGTTTTATAGAATTACTATAAAGATTAAATAAAACGTTTATAAAATACTCCAACCAGCACGCTCAATCTAGTGATGGAGACAAATAATTGTGATAATATACAATAGGAAAGCACAGAAAGGAGACTGGCTGTCTATGCCTGGGGGCTTAGTACTAGGCATCCCTGAAAAGAGGAAGATTAACCTGGAGACTGAAGGGTAAGTATGCGTTTATAAGCCAAAGGGCAGCTGAGAAAGATCCTCTTTAGGGTATGAGCTGGGTGGGGCTGGGGGACAGGGAGTAGCAGCAGGAGGAGAAGGTTGACTATATAAAACACATAGCGATAAGGACAAAAATAACTGTTCATTAGCACCTGAAACCACTTTTAGTTCATTCAAAATAGCAGAGTCTTCCACTGAGAAAAGGCAAGAGACTTTCTCTGCTGATTCCTCCTTGAAATAAGATTTAAACAAGTTTGCCTGAAAGCTTCTGCAGCAGATATTTTTTTCTTTCCAGAGGAAATCTGGAGCTAGGAGGGAGAAGAAGAGGAAGGGAAGGAGGGAGGGGAGGGGAGAGAGAGAGAGAGAGAGAACGGACAGACAGACTCTCAAGAAATGTATTTCTCCTGTTCTCGTCTGGAACGTTTTGCTCAGTTGGCAGACATTTCACTAGACATGATTGGCTCTTTTAAAAATAGAAGTCTTAGTTGTCTTGATTGATCTGTGTTACCGTATGTTTTAAAGGGCATGCCTGTTTCTTTCTTCTTTCTCTAGACCGAACACTTGCCTTTGCAGACTCAGTTCAAAGAAAGAGAGGTTGGCGGTCTCCAGCACTCTGTGAGTAACGCTATCCTATTTCTGGGCCCCAGTGGAGCTCGTGGCCACCATGCCTATTAAAACATCATTTGATTTCTATGAAATTTCATTTTATTCACCTCTTTACTATCTGAGCATCTGTGGTATGATTTTATAAAGTTCTTAAGTTTGCTTATCCTTCTTAGAAGTAATCAAGTTTTATGAAACCAATAACCGAGTAGAGGGATCAGTACCAAAGATACCAGAGCATGCAGGGGAGGGAAGTATTTTATAGTATCAGCAGTGACCCAAAGTCAAGCAAGGAAGAAAAGACGAGAATATGTCTGATAGTGCTTCTTATTCTCAGCTGTTTCAAACACCAGTTCATTTTGCTGTGTCTCTTCTCTAACTCTCCAGTGCTGAATTCTGAGTTTTCTTTTGGGTTTTCATTTTTCGTTTTGTTTTGGTTTGGTTTTGTTGTTTGATTTAATTCTCTCTATATCTCATGCACTCATTCCAAGCGTAAGCCATGAGGGACTCCTGAAATTTCCAGCCTATTCTTCTCCAGTTTACTGTAATTGATAATACTCATTCCAGATTTTAAAACCTGAAACTGACTGTAGTTCCCATTAATTAGTCACAATTTATTTAGGAATTTCCACCACTCTTATTCAGGTATTAAAAGCAACAAATGACTGAAAAATGATAATTCCTTGACTTTTAACCTGCCATTCAATAGTTTGTGAGATAAGCAATCAGAGACAGGTTGTCACGAATTCTGTTCTTTCCTATTTTCACCAAAGTGCTAGAAAAATGCTAACAGCTGTCTGCTAATGTAAGCAATGTTTGAATTTTTAGAATGGACTAAATAGCAGGAGATTTGACTATGAAGATGAGAACCCAGTGAGGGAAGATGGGATTCAGCAGATGTACCCACTTTACAATCAGATGTGCTACCAAGACCGGAGCCCTGGCAAACATCGTCAAAACAACGACCCCGAGAGAGCCTACATCAACCCGCGGGAACATTACGTGTGATTTTCCTCATTTTCCACGGGTGTTCTAACAAATATTATTCTTAGATTGGGGAGAGAAAGCAAGGTCAATAGTTATTATTTTATTCTCTCGTGTAAAACAATCTCAGTCTAAGTAAGTATATTGGAAGTCATGATGAATGACTTGGAGCCGATAACGAAGTTCTTTCCTTCATTAAGAGTTTCTTCACCACCAGCTGTGTTTGTGAATTTGACTATAGCTTTGTGCGTTTCTGTGAGGATGGTGTTTAACTACTAACATTTGGCCTACAATAGCATGTTCATTTAAAAGTAGAGCATCTGCCTGTGATGACAGCAGTGATTCTCCAAAAAGAAAGGCCCCAACTGGGACTGTTAACCTCACTGGGTCTCTAGCAAGCCAGCTTGTTCATCTAGAACTCAAAAGGGCAGAAAAACAAGTTCAAAATCCATTTCACTAATTATTTCGTTGAGATTTGGCTTTTCCTGACATGCTTACTACAATTACAATACCTGTGTACAAATAAAAGGCCTGAGGACACAGGCAAAATTTGTTCTTTATCCAGAAAACAAGGGCAGCTTAAACCTTCAAGCCTGTTGGTTTTAGACTCTTGTGATACTGTCATATATGTTACTTCTTGATTCACTAAGGTCCCGAGGATACATATTTCTTGCCTAGTCAACATATCTGTCTAGTCTGATCAGCAGAATGCCAACTAAGTACATTGCTCTGTTCTCCTTTTGCTCTGTCATTGTCCCCACAGTTCTGTTCTTTGCTAGCCAGGTTATCCTATTTTCCACCTATTAAATTCTAAAAACCCTGCCTAAATGGTGGACAGCCTTGAGCCTTTTCCCTCTTTTCTGTGGTATTGTACATGACAGGCTCAGCTTTCACTACTGAAATTTCTTTCAAAGTAATCCCATCCACACAGGCTTTAGCTACCCTCTGCGTTCTTCAGACTACTATCGTCCATGTTTTATCTACCTCAGAAAAGCTGGAAAATCACCATGAGATAACTCTTGCTCTTAAAAGCCAGGTGGAAAATTTGAAAACAACAACAGAAAAAAGCCACTTCATTGTGGCATATGTGCTAACCCTACGTTTTGTCCTTGATCCCCGCTCTCCTGCGTTACCTAGTCAACAAGAATAAAGAGATGCTAAAAGAAAAAAACGCAAATACAATGACTGACTTACCAGTGTATCTTATACTACTATGCTGCCTGCCAGTGTCTGTCTTGAGTTTTCTCACTTCCCTTTGACAACTTTTCCTCACTGAGATTCAAGGTAGTAATGAGAGTGGGGTGAGCAGAGGAGGGAACACAGGTACAGATGTCGACTACCCTCTCTCATATCTTAAGGTAAGCATTGTTTTACTATGCATTCTGGAAGATTAGAGATATGTCACAGATGTGGAAAAAAAAAAAAAAACCACTACAGACGTCATATATTAGGAGAGAGTGGCATAAGCACTATAGAACAGTACACATTTCTAACCTAAGCTTCAAGGGGACGGGAGAATATTAACAGATTTCTAATGGGTACCAAAGATACATTATGATTCGTGTTGTACTGGCTCTAGTTCTTGCTTGTGTGTTTGTTTCCTTTTCTTAGTTTCCATACTTTGTCAGAAAAATTATCTAGTTATTCTACAGTTGTGATACACCACCTCCATTACCTGGGTGACAAATGATTCTGGGAGAAAAGATGCTTAAATTTTAATTCAGTGCCTTAGCTGGGCTATTAGCAATTTAAAAGGTGCTCCTTAGATAGGGTCAAAGGGTAAATTCCAAGGACCCTCATTGATGTATCACTGTGCTACCTCAGAGCTAGAGTTTGCTGCCATTTGTAGCATGCCGGCGCAGAAAGAAAGTATTTAACTTTATTATTTGGAATCCCATCGTTGAGTTAGTGTAACTGAAGATGTAGGAATCCTTGCAATTGTTTTCCAATAGGAAGATGACTGTTCAGAGCTCTCCTTGACAGGGAAGTGTTTTATAAATATTGGATGTTACAGAGAAGGAGATACGGTGGTGCATCACCTCCTTTAGAAAGCTTTAAAAATGTCTTACACATTGAGGATGGTTTCTGGGGTCCTGCTGGGAAGCAGGTTGTTGAATTAGTGTCACAAAAGTGTACCCAGGACCTAGCGGGGAGTAGAGACATCTGCATTTGCCCTGGGGAAAGAGGTTTGGAAGCACTGGGTTTCAGGAGCCCTTTGACCGGTCTTTAACAACTTCCCTATCAAGATGAACCTACTATTGCATTTTTAATATCATTAATTATGGAAAAGACATTTCAGGATATAGATACCTCCCTCACAGCCAGCTAGTTCAGAATCTTCTTTGCCTCTCTGTCGGCTATGATATTTCTTTAACAAATTGGTAGATGTTCCAGCTGTTTGCCCCTTGCATGGGTCATGTAAGCTGTATAATTGCTTGTCCTGGTGCATCCCATCTGTTTTCTTTAAATACTGAGTGGAATAGAAAGAGGTTTTAAAAGAGTTTGATCGACCAGCCCCCTCAACCGAAATATACCATCCAAAATTAGCCTGTCAATCTCTAAATTTGGAGCCTAGACTACTTGACGATGACCATTTAAATTTGGAAATTAGACTCTTAAAGGTCGATGGGTGAGGCTTAAGGATATGAGACACAGTTGATACTAGATACTCTCTGGTTTACTGAAATACACTGAAACAGAAATAAATCCCAGAACACTTATCCACTTATAGCTGCAGCTTTGCATATCAAGGGGAAGTGTGCATGTTCCATCTTAAACACACAGTCTTTATTACCTATTTTGTAGGCTGTCCAAGCTCCGGGAGTGTACACTGTTGCTGCAGTAGCAGATAACCAGGTTCTTTGCAGACCCTGCTAAAATAAAGCAGCTATACCAACTTAGGATTGGTCTGACATAATGGGATAAGAATTTAGATTAATTCTTAAATGACAGTGATTTGTTCTGTCTTCTATGAGGGTTCCCCTCTCCCTGGCCTTCTTATGTGTTCTGAATTTGAAGAAGTCCATGCTTCTTGGGGCATGTCATATAAAATTCTTACCTGTGCTCAGCGTCACTGTGACATGCCCACAGTAAATACTAAAGAAATGTGCTGTAAACTAAATTAACTGGTTCCCTCATTAATTTTTATGGTCTTGTTTATTCATAGGGATGGTACAGTTTCTTTATCCATCTTTGAAAATGATTTCCTAAGTCCTCTTTCATAGTAGTCCAAAATGTACTATTTTGTCTTTCTTTTTAATTCT
>NW_011888782.1:33422304-33451576 GCF_000151845.1 Pteropus vampyrus | reverse complement strand
CGCAGAAAGAAAGTATTTAACTTTATTATTTGGAATCCCATCGTTGAGTTAGTGTAACTGAAGATGTAGGAATCCTTGCAATTGTTTTCCAATAGGAAGATGACTGTTCAGAGCTCTCCTTGACAGGGAAGTGTTTTATAAATATTGGATGTTACAGAGAAGGAGATACGGTGGTGCATCACCTCCTTTAGAAAGCTTTAAAAATGTCTTACAGATTGAGGATGGTTTCTGGGGTCCTGCTGGGAAGCAGGTTGTTGAATTAGTGTCACAAAAGTGTACCCAGGACCTAGCGGGGAGTAGAGACATCTGCATTTGCCCTGGGGAAAGAGGTTTGGAAGCACTGGGTTTCAGGAGCCCTTTGACCGGTCTTTAACAACTTCCCTATCAAGATGAACCTACTATTGCATTTTTAATATCATTAATTATGGAAAAGACATTTCAGGATATAGATACCTCCCTCACAGCCAGCTAGTTCAGAATCTTCTTTGCCTCTCTGTCGGCTATGATATTTCTTTAACAAATTGGTAGATGTTCCAGCTGTTTGCCCCTTGCATGGGTCATGTAAGCTGTATAATTGCTTGTCCTGGTGCATCCCATCTGTTTTCTTTAAATACTGAGTGGAATAGAAAGAGGTTTTAAAAGAGTTTGATCGACCAGCCCCCTCAACCGAAATATACCATCCAAAATTAGCCTGTCAATCTCTAAATTTGGAGCCTAGACTACTTGACGATGACCATTTAAATTTGGAAATTAGACTCTTAAAGGTCGATGGGTGAGGCTTAAGGATATGAGACACAGTTGATACTAGATACTCTCTGGTTTACTGAAATACACTGAAACAGAAATAAATCCCAGAACACTTATCCACTTATAGCTGCAGCTTTGCATATCAAGGGGAAGTGTGCATGTTCCATCTTAAACACACAGTCTTTATTACCTATTTTGTAGGCTGTCCAAGCTCCGGGAGTGTACACTGTTGCTGCAGTAGCAGATAACCAGGTTCTTTGCAGACCCTGCTAAAATAAAGCAGCTATACCAACTTAGGATTGGTCTGACATAATGGGATAAGAATTTAGATTAATTCTTAAATGACAGTGATTTGTTCTGTCTTCTATGAGGGTTCCCCTCTCCCTGGCCTTCTTATGTGTTCTGAATTTGAAGAAGTCCATGCTTCTTGGGGCATGTCATATAAAATTCTTACCTGTGCTCAGCGTCACTGTGACATGCCCACAGTAAATACTAAAGAAATGTGCTGTAAACTAAATTAACTGGTTCCCTCATTAATTTTTATGGTCTTGTTTATTCATAGGGATGGTACAGTTTCTTTATCCATCTTTGAAAATGATTTCCTAAGTCCTCTTTCATAGTAGTCCAAAATGTACTATTTTGTCTTTCTTTTTAATTCTGTTTCTCATTGTGCAGTCTTTGCCTGTACTGTGCTGGTCCCCTAGTGCTATTCTTTATATACAATAGAGCCTTTCTTCAAACCTCTTCTTCCCTGGGACATAGAGGGTAGACCATTATACCCAGGATCAGAAGAACAGATTTAGCTCTCAACTTCACTCCTTTCTAGCAGTGGAAACTTAGACAAGTCACTTAACCCATCTAGGGCATCAGTTGCCCTTATCCATAAAGCAGAGATTATAATTTCCTTCCCTGTCAGTCTCTCAGAAATATGGGGTCTAAACAAGATAATAATGAATGGGAAATTGTAAGTTCTTTTTAAATGAAAATGCCTGTGACTCTATTAATGTTGCACGTTGAACCTGAACTCCCAGCACCCTTGCCAGCGTTTAGAGTACCATACTGTCCCGATGGAAAACCAAGTGACAAATGAAAATTTCAGTTAGACCTAATTTGAGTATAGCCATGTGTCAATGGAAGACATCCCTTTGACTGTAGTAAACATTTGCCATATGGAAAGCTTGGTATCTGGATTATAGCCTTTCAAACTTTGCCTAGAAAATGCATTAAAAATGCACATTGCCATGACCAGTGGTTGCTCTTGTTTTACAGATTACTGCTAATAACAGCCGCCATTAATGGAGTGTGTAGTATGGACCGGATTCTAGAGCAGGCACCTTACATGAATCATCTCGCCGACTAGAAATAACGCCTATTTTGTCCACTTTTCAGCAGCTCTTGTGGAGACAGAAAGGCTCGCACACCCACAGATCACCCTCATTGTCAGTCAGCTGCTACTTCCTTCCAAACTGATTTTGGGGAGCGGTGTTAGGGGATAAATTTTTTTTTTTTTTTTTTTTTTTTTTTAAATAGAGGTAGAAGAGGGTAATGGAAGAAAATCATAAGAAATGTTTAAGATGAAAACAAGTGCATATGCCAGTTTTAACTTAGTTTTTGAACTTCTCAAAGTGCTCAGAAAGAGTCTCATATCCATTGGCTTAACCATAGCTGCAATAATGGCCAGACAAATAATTAAAATCACTGCATTCCAGTTGGTTCGCTTTAGTGGGCACAGACTTCTAACATCTCATCCTCAACTTAGTTCTTTAATATCCTCACTGCCCTGTTTACTTTGTTTTGTCTTAATTGAACACCTAGAGGTGATAGCACTCTTATAGTGGATAGCTAGAAAGAAACAGTGGCTTTGGTAGAAAGCCAGAAGAAGAAGAATGGGAAGAGTGTGAAGTAGAAATGTTGCCTGTGGCTCAGCTCTGCATTTCTTTCGTTCCTATGCTTAACTGACAAGGCTCTTCATTCTTGGGCTGTTCGCAGATCTCATAAGAGCTCTTCCAGTTCTTCTGTTAAACTAGTAACTGCTATTTGCAAGCCTATTCAACTATATACTATGACCAGATTAATCTTATTGCACCTGTAAAAGTGTTTGTTTTTCCTCCTTCAGAGAAAATTGTTACTAGCTGGACTTGGCCAGTTCGATCACTTGTAATTATTAGGTTGTTTTTGGTGGCCTTCAGTAGGCCAAGGTGGGTGAGGGATGTGGGTCTATTCACTCCAACCTTACCTATTAGTACTTTACACCAAAGTCAAGTTTTAGACCAATTTCTGCATCATTCATAATTATAAGCAGAGGCACCAGAACAGACATCCTATAACAGTCAACCTGTCCTGTAAGCTTGAAAGAGTTCCAACTCTCTTCTTTTAGGGGACGCAACTCTGTCTTCAGAAAAAGGGTTATTAGAAGTGAATCCAATAATATTCAGCCAGATTCAGTGTCAGGCAACCCAATTCTATTTAACTTCTAGACACAGAATCCAGGAATCCTGGGGCTTGTGTGCTTGCTAGAGTCTCACACCTGTTCATGGAATGGCTGGAGTGCTGGACAGTATTTGGGCCAATCCACATACCTTTAACAGCACTAATTTGACCATTGAAAATAATCACTTATTGACAAAGTCTCTGATGTTGAGCTTCAGATAACGCTTTTGTGGTAGTAGCCTCTGAAGTGACTTGAGTTTTTCAAATGCTAAATAACAACCTTTGGAGAGTGTGTTTCCAACTAGGATACTTCAAATGCTAATTAACCACTCCTACTGTGTATATTAAAATTAATTAATATATGCCAAAATAATTTAAATGCCTGGGATGTAAGAGAATTTGTTAAGGATTCACTACATGTATTCACTAGTAAAATCAACCACCTGCTGAGTAGTCTCTGGCATTTCTCCTTAGTGATAGCATTTTCCTTCTTAGGGGTGTGTGTGTGTGTGTGTGAAGAGAAAGAAGGCTATTTAAAATTTGCAGTTGAAAAAACTTCTGCAGTTCACATGGACAAGAGAACTCTGACATCTGCAAACATCTCACTATTTCAAGCCCATTTTATTATATTTGCTTTAACATTATCTCTAAAAAATGCTTAGAGGTAGGAACAGGGAGGTCATATTTACTTTGACAGTCCAAATATATAAAATATCAGGTTTATTTCTCCTCTATTTCCATTATTAGGTTAGCTATTCTCAAGTTGCAGTTTGATTACGGAGAGAATGTCAAAAATTTTGATGACAATAAACAGCTTTTTATCATATATTATTAATTGATACCATGGTGTGGAAGTTCCATTTATCAGGAAGGAAGGAACCACCAATGACAATTTAAATGATTCTCCATTTCATTGGTTGGGAATAAGCCCTTCCATTGGTTCATTCCCTAGAATATTCTAATCAGCGTTTAGGGGCTGTGGCCATGGCAGGTATCACATTACATATCTCCTCACACCAAAGCATGCTAGTTACAGTCTGTATCCTTCGCTTCTAGCTGTGAGGTGTAGGGATAAATGTTTCAGGGGAACAGATGTTGCGAATATTTATAGAAAATAGCAGTATCTCCATAAATTGAAAACAAGAAGGGCCCTGTCCTCTAAGTACCCCCATTCTGTAGCTATATTGTTTACAGTTTCCACTTGCACGGGATTTACTCAGGAGGCGTGTCAGTTGGACCCAAGGAGATATACCTTTGGACTTCAAATTATTAGGTTATAACAGCCATACCAACCAATTTTCACTAAACAAAAACCAGCTTTCAGAGATATTTCAGTCTTTCACTCCATCTCAAAGTGAGAGACCAAACAGTTAGTTGCCTCTTGGGGTTTTTTCCCCAGCACTACCATTAATGTTTTTATGATCCACCCCACTATGGCTTAAACTGAATGTATTTATTATCCTGGCCTAGGATTTAACTCTGAAAGTCGATTAGAGGAGATCGTGAGGGAAAGCCTCTCTGGGAATCCGTATCATCCGATTTGCTACACTGGCTTAAAAATGCGGCCTATCCTGCTACAAATATGTCTGATAGGCATGAGGAGATGTTTTATGTGTCCCCTCCAGAGGTCAGGAGTATACTTCAAACTTTCATAATGTCCCTTAATAGCTCACAGTGGATCTATGAAGCCCAAAGTTGCACATGATTTTCCAAGTGAATGGGCGCCCTTGTTTTGGTTTCCATGCTCTTTGTAATAATGACCAGTATTTTTTTTAATCCATCCTAACACAACTGAATTAAATTCCTCTCTCAAGCTTGTTGATGGCTCAGTATACATGCTATTTTAACTACAGGCAGCGATATTTCATCCCAAATGCATTAGTTTGTACTCACCCACACTGTGGCTCATTTATGCCTGTTTTTTCACATGGTCTTATGAGAAATTATTGCATATATTCCCATCAACTGAGCATTTTAATACCCAGTAGCCCATTTGTCATCTTAGGCTTCATTGTGTACTTGAAATTCCAAGTCCTTTGTGAAAAATGTTAAGTAGCTGGTGTTGCTACTGGATCCCTGGATTATTCTACTCGTCCATCCAGAAAAGTTCCTGTTTGTCCTCTATCTTCTGTTTCTATTTCTAGGCCAGTGCTTTAAGACATAACATCTGCTCCAGCCTGTTCACTCTCCATGTGGTCTTAACCTCTTCTTTACTTCTCAGTTTCACCCTGTACGTTAGTGTTCTCTACCTCATAAGGATTTTATGAAGGAAAATTCCGATGTTTAGATTGTCTTCGAGAGCAGTCCAACTTTTAAAGTGCTTTTATTAAAAGAAAAAAAAAAAAAAACTTTAACTTAGAAATAAGAAACTCTATAGCTATTATATTTTTTCTATTTTTGTTTTGCTATTTTTATTTCTGAAAAGTAATCTCTGTCTGAATAGAGTCTTTACTCTGGTTTTGACTTTCTTAAAGATAAAAATTGTCTTCTCTTACTCTCTGAACTTTTCACTTAGGGAGCCAAAACTAATTCTCTCACAACAAATCTCACATATTTTTACTTCCATTATTAAACAAATTAATGTTTCCTGTAAAGAGGCATCTGGCTCTGACCACAAGAAGGCAGAAGATAACGAGGCCCTCACCCTGGCCCTGACAGCATCTCACCACGTGCCTTGGTTCTTCCTGTATAAACGGAGGTTAACTCTGCTATTCACAGTGCCTAGGTGTTATGAGTCCTGACTAATAAACAGTGAAAACATTTTGCAAATGTCCTGTACTGTATAAATGCGTACTGAATAATCTGGAGAATCTTCAAGTAGAAATGTGTTCTTGTGTAGCTCAATTCCAAATACTAATCTACCCACTGTTTCATTGTTTTCAAAAGAAATGTTTTGCTAACGTCTTTTTTTTTTTAGTGAAAATTAGTTTCTAGTCATTTAAACTTTTTTATTTTGATATATAGGAAGAAATCAATAGTATATATTATTTGTCAGAAAATTCCCAAGTTGCATTTTAGGCGTTAAAACTGAAAGGATTGCTTTGGAGTGGGGCAAGGGGGATGATTCTAGCTCACATGTGGCTAAATATAGAAATTTAAAGGTTTACCTTTGATTTTGAGATTGTATTTTAAGCAGTAGATGTTAGTGTGGTTGTTTTTAGATATTCTTTATTTTTAAGTTACCAGAAATTGTCTTTTTTTGCAGTTTTGCACTCTATGTTCTTCACATGTTTTGAATAAAGTTTTTATCAACTAAAGCTTTTCATTTACATTGTTATCAATAAATCGATTGTGATTAAAATACATATAAAAATTAATAACCTAATTACACAGTTGTAAAAGTCAAGATTTAAAGAACATCTTTCATAGAAATGGTAAGTTTTTATAGGAGCCCTCTTTAAATTTTTTTTTAAAAAGTAACAAGTATTTTTATATGTAAGCAGTATTAGAAACATTTTTTTAAACGTGACATTATATTATTGTAATTGCTTGTGAAAATTAATACCTTTTTAATGAAGATAAATTTATTCCACTTAAAGCATTTTTCTTCATTCTTGATTGATCCTTAGATGTTAAAATGTCCTTTCTTTTAGGAAATGATTTTAGTGTTAAATGATAACTTTTTAAGTGTATTCATTAAAAAAAAAAAAAAAAGATATCTATGATGTATCCCTGATTTTGTTTCAGGGATGAATAGTTTACTGGTCTGAAATTCCAAAGTCTGGGAACCACTTAGAAACAAAGTGAACAAAAGAAATGAACAAACTAATCAAAAAGAGACTCACAGACACAGAGAACAAATGGGGCTTGGGGGCTGGGTGAAAAAGGTGAAGAGCTAAAGTACAAGTTAGTACTTACAAAACAGTCACGGGGATTTAGAGTACAGTGTAGGGAATGTAGTCAATATTGTAATGGCTTTATGCAGTGCCAGATGGGTGCTAGAGTAATCAGGGGCATCACGTCATAAATTATATAAATATCTAACCATTGTACTGTATACCTGAAACTAATATAAAATAATATTAAAAAAGCAAAAAAATTTTCACATTGAAATAAAAAATTATTGAGATACTATAAAATTCATCCTTTTAATGTATCCTCCCCCCACCCCACTAGCCCCTGGAAACTGCCAGCCTACTTTCTGTCTCTGGATTTGCTTATTCTGGATATTTCATATTAATCGAATCATATAATATGTAGTGGTCCTTCGTGTCTGGCTTCTTTGACTTAGTGTATGTTTTTAAGTCTTGCTCATGCTGTGGCAGTTCTCATTTATTTATTTTTATTGCCAAATAATATTCCATTGTATGGATATACCACATTTTATCCATTCATCAGCTCGTGGACATTTGTGCTATTTCCACTTTTGTAATTATGAGTTACAAATAATGCTGCTATGAACATTCATGTACAAGTCTTTGTAAATATATGTGTTTATTTCTCCTGCATATATAGGTAGGAATGGAATAGCTGAATCACGTAGAAACTCTATGGCTTAACCTTTTGAGAAACTGCTAAACTGTTTTCCATAGCTTCTGCACCATTTTACATTCCTTCCAACGGTGTATGAGGGTTCCAATGTTTCCAGATCCTCAGTAATACTTGTTGATATCTGTCTTTTTTATTATAGCTATCCTAGTAAGAGTGAAGTGCTATCTCATTGTAATTTTTACTTGAATTTCCCTGATAGCTAATGATATTTATTTTCTACAACCCTATAAGAATGTGAAACCATTCTTAGTTCAAGGGCCATATAAAAACAGGCTGCATGCTGTATTTGACCCTGAGTTAGCTAGCCTATGACCTAGAAGATAGAATTAGACAAATACATTAAAATAGTATTGTAAATACATTCTGAGTATTTAACAATGTAGAGGAAAGCATGAGCCTGTTAGAGGTAAATATGGAATATTAAAAAGAATACATGCAATAAAGTGCTGTTAAATCTGCTTGCTAGGTTAAAAACAAAAACTTGGTTTGCAACATTTGCTTACTTCCATGATATAAATATTTCCACCATGGTCAATTTTAAGCTTTTGACACCATTGAACCTGAAGTTGGGAAGGGACATGTACAATTGGCACTGCAAGTGGTACCAGCTGATTCTGGCACATCACTAACGTAAACAATCTCTGTGTACATATGACATACCGTAATCAGAAAAGATAGCTACCGTGTTCAAGGCTACCATTGGTCTTCTCCTCCACTCTTACAATCGACCAGTAGGAAGGAGAATCTCTGCCCCTCCCAGTGTATTATTAGACTCCCAAATAGCTTTTGGCTCTTTCTCAGCTTTCTTTACTCTGGAATCATAGCCACATTTCCACAAGGCAACTAAGTGCATACACATGCACACTCCCCAGAATGTCAAAAAACTGTTGGAATAAAGTCCAAGCCTCATTGAGATATCCTTGTAGTATAATGAAATTTAAAAAAAAAAAAAAAAGTCAAAGAAACAAATGGGGACATATTCTGGTCCATTCAGAAGACTTCCTGGAAAATATATTTTAGCCGAATGTTGAATAGAAAAGAATGGCCAGGTTTAAAAAACAAAAACAAAAAACACATTCCATGTATATAGATGGTTTGTGCAGAAGTTTAAAAGCGGGAGAGAGTAAAAAATGTGGGGAAGCTATGTGTCGGTTAGCTACGCAATCACGAACTCTCGCAATCAGATATTTTCCCCCTGAGTTTCTTCTTGGAGGTTCCAGGAAAAGCCTCAATTTTAGATTTATACTTTCACCAAAAAGCACAACGTAAGGGGAAAAAATCCTTCTCCAGCCTCTGAAATTGCTGCAAGGAGGCTCTAGAGATATTAGATGGCAAATCATCCACAAAAATAAGTACTTCATATCTCAGACTTTAAATAGCCCTTTGAAATTCTGGTTTAATATGTTTCCAAATTGGTATTAGTTCATGAACTGTGTTTAAGGATAACCAGCCTCTTGTCCACAACCTCCTGGGGCCCCCCCTACCTTTACTAAACTCTCCCCTTGTTACTGTTAATAGAGCCCAAAGTTACAATGTGGGATGGATGTTTTTGAGTTATATTTATATGTTGGTTCAAATCAAAGCATAGAAAGAAGCTTTGCTGAGCAGAAGTGGTCATCATGTTACCTTGCTCAGTGTAGCAAGGGGTGGAGCTATTCATTGCTCAGAACTCACAATTGCTAAATTCCCTAATTTGATGTTTCCTAAGTAGAAATGTGTAGAGCAAAGGGAATTGAAGAGTCTCTGACTTCTCTGTAAACTCTCCCTTTTTTTTGTTGGCTAAAGAGAAATTAGCCATCTTTAAAATGCAAAGAACTTTTCTATCCATGTGGACTTCCTGGGTTTCCTGCCATAGTCCTGCTTTCCAAAGTCAGTCCTGTTTTATCTGTGTTCTATTAACTCAGTGGTTTTTGAAATTTAGTTTGCATTAGAATCACCTGGACAGCTTCTTAAGCCATAGATTTCTAGGTCCCACCCCCAGAGTTTCTGATTCCGCAGGCTGCTGCTCCGGGGACCCCTGTAACCTTCTCCATAAACTTTGCAGATCAGGCCCCCTTGCTTGCTACTCTCCCCTTACCAATCATTAGGAAACTTGTATCCACCTGGCTTGCTTCAGGTCTTACACATTTGGCCTCTGTTGTTTTGGGGATCCTACCCCATCCCTATTTGCTGTGCTTTCTTCATTGCTGAACATTGTAGCGATGCTGGAGCCCCTCTCACCAGTGTATTCTTGATGATAATTTCTGATGGCCTTGGTTATTGGTATGTCCTCTAGGCTTTTCTGTGGAAGATAACCCTTTGGTTGTTTTTCGGGCCTCACAAAATTTGTAATAAATCCACTAGCATGTCCATAGCCCTGAGCCTTTTATTTCTTTCTTCCTCAGTCTGCCAACGAAATTCTGGCATTCCATTAGTATGGATGATTACTTTTTCCATGCCTCTGGGAACCATCCTAACAGCAAGGTGACACCACCTCCTCGGGTTCTTGCCAAAGTATAAATGCCATATCTCTGGAGAATGCTCCCCAAACAATATTCTCTCCCTTATCAGATCTTATGTTCCAGCTTCTCTTGGTCAAGCACTCTCAGATTCTAGTCGCCCTGGCACTGCCCCGGCATCTACCCATATATGTTGGCTGAGCCTTGTAGCTCTTTTGAAGTGTAGTCCCTTTTCTACTACCCTTAACAGGCCCAGCATGTCCTGCAGTGCTTATGCTGTGACTTAATCCTACTTGTGGGTCTCATAGCCGGAAGGAGAGGTGGGGGGAGATCTTGGATGGAGCACATGCTGTCTCCAAGGGGGAAAACTGCACTGATTTCAAGCAAGAGGGAAATGCTACCTCCAAGTAGCAAGGGGTTCAGAGAATTCAGAGGAGTTACAGGGCGAACAGCAGCCCCACTTTTGCCCAGCACGGTCCTGCTTTTAGCACAGAAAGCCCTACATTCCAGGAAACCCCTCAATTAGCAGAAACCAGGACAGTGGGTCACTCTAGGATTCTGGGGATTTGAAACTGTCAGGGGCATCTTCCTAGATGTTTCCATTCCAACCAAGTGTCAGGGTCCCCTTTTCTCCAACCAGGTTGAGATAACATGTCTGCTTGGTTGGAACTTTGACCGTTTGGAGATCAGCACTAAATTTAGTCCTAGGCTTGAGTGTCAACTGCAGGATATGAGAGCCTCTTTGTAAACTACCGAAGAGTTCTCTGGCTTCCCTATTTGGTCTTTCTGTTGTCTGATAATTGCCTGTAGCTTTTCATTATCTTTAGTGTATCAATAGCTCATTTAGTGTATCAATCTCATTTTCCCTATAGTTACTATTTCTCCCTTAGCTCTCAGTACCTGATAAATCTTACCTTCTAGTGCATTATATATCCTTTCCATGGATATATCTTTTCACTTTGCCACCCAATGCACTGTCACCTTGGGCCAGGGGATGCCGTGATCCATCATCTATCACCAGTCGGGTCCTCATTGCCTGCCGGGTAGCTAATGATTTGGCTCCCAAATCCCATTGAGGACCACTTCTAGACAAACTGTTGCAGGTTGGGTTCTCTGGAAGCAGATGCCAAGATGATTTTGATGTGCAGTGTACTTTTTTAGAGATGAATTCCTGTGGAAGGGAGAGCGTAGAAAGAAGTAAGTTTGGGCAGAGAGACGGAAGAACTGTGAAGCAGGCCTGCAAAGCCTCAACCTACCCCACAGGGATATCTGGAGCATACATGCCCATCGGAGTTGTCCCACATTTGGCTGAAATGGCCGGATTTCCATACTCTGCCTCCCTCAGCTACTGGGTTTGCGCTGCCCCGGGAAGGGCATGTACTTGAGTGAGGAGGCCTTCTGCAGCAGCGTCAACTCTGGAGGCTGAGAGCTTGGGCAACTCCTTCCTTAAAAGGGATGTGGGCAGTGTGCTTCCACTGCCCACACCGGGAAGGAAGCAGGTTGCTTCTATTCAGATTGGCCACTAGCGATTTATTTATAGGCTAGGAAGGCTCTGTAAATGGCAAGATATTGTTTGAGTTATTTACTTATGTTTTCTTCCTGTATTTTACCCATTAATCTTTCCCCATTCAAGGAGTGATGACCACTCATGTTTCCTCATTTCAGGGTAGTTTAATTTCATTATTTTCTGGATTTTCCCCTAGAAACCTAAAACCATTGTTCTGAGAATAGAGTTTGAGAAGAAGGCAATATTATCAAGCTCAAAAAGGTGCTCTAGGATAGTAGGTCCTACAAAAAATACAGACGTGATTACTGTTTCTGGTATTTCCCTACATACATAGCAGATATTCAGCGGTAATGGTTACCCAGTAAATATGGGATGTAAGACTGTCCTGTGTCCTAGTCCTGGCTAAGAATCAGCACAGTGATGGACCTAAGGAGACACATGGGCTGACCCGGCTGTGTCTGAGCAGTAATTTTCAATTGCCACTACTACCACCACCACCACCTTGGTGCTGTATAGAACTCCAGGACTTTGAAACAACCTTGAAATAGAAAAGGTAACAGAAGAATGTTGCAAGAACAGCTTCCAATTTCCAACTTGTCTGTTGGGATGGAAGCATGGCTTAGGTGATTGGAAGAAAATAAAGAGATATGATATATCTTGCACATCTATATGTATGGACTGCTTTACACATGTAAAAACCTCAATCATATCAGTCTCTCCATCCCTCCCTTCCTCTTAATTGCTCAGGTCCTCTAAGCCTCTCAGAACCTTCCATATGTGTCTTCTGTGTTCTTAGGCCATCTGGAGCACATATTGCCATATGGATGCTGAGAGGATGTTAAGTACTTTATGCAAAGCGCAAAGCCTCTATCAGCTCCCCTGTCTTCTATCTCAGAGCATGAGCAGGCCCACAGCACCCCGCCCCCAAACCCACCCATTTGCCTGTTCTTGCATTGATCAAATCTCAACTCTAGTCCCACAAGTATTTATTTATAGCAGCACTTTAGAAAAAATCTTGACTCTACCACTTTCTTGTTTTTGTCCTAATTTTTTTTCACTCACATTCATGTTCCTTTCCTTCATAACATATCTTTATATCTTTTTTCATAACATACTCATATCTTTTTTCTTATTTTAAATTTCCACATATGTGAGGTTCTTTGAGAGTTCTAAATACAAAACAATGGATTAAAATATTTGTCAAAAGAAACCTCTAAATGCTATCTTAAAAATAAAGTCTTGAAGTGAATAGAACATACTAATACTGATTTTACAATTTTGACCAGTATTAAAATAGATTTTTTTTTGCATTAATATCAAGCAGAATTAAGGACAGAAAGGGGAAAGTGTACGTTTCAAAACCACCTTCAGAATATCCTGGAAACACTTGAGATTAATTTATGTAGCAGGTCATTCAATGTGCCTCATTCAGATGTCTTATCATGCTTTAAAGATGATTCTTTTTCATAAAACTCTGACCTTATCAGCCTATATTGCAGACAATTTGAGTAAAAGTGGGGCTTCTGCTGAAAGGACCTCCATTTCCTTAATTATTACTTCAGTAATTCAAAGGCTCTGGCATTTTAATGCAATTTCTCCATAGTTACCTCCCACTTTCCTCAGTTTTTACAGCTCTCATCCACTTTACACACTCAGCTCTTCTCAGCTCCCTATGATATCCATCCATCCATCCATCCATCCATCCATCCATCCATCCAACCATCCAGTACATATGGTTGAGTGTCTGCCAAGTTCTGCTCTAGGTGCTGAGAATATGGCAATGAACAAAACAAACAAAAATCTCTTTCTCATGGGGGTAGAGGGAAACAGAGACAGTCGATGATTTAATTTTTTAAAAATTGTGTTAGAAAGTGATAGGTATGAATAAAGAATAAAGCAGGAAAAGGAGTTAGAAAGTGTCAGAGGCATAAGGTTTTTATGATTTGTGAAAGGGTAGCCAGAGAAAGCCTCACTGAGAAGGTGATATTTAAGTAAAGGTGGGGAGGTGTGGCAGGCCATGCATCTGGGGAAAGAACCAGCCAGGCAGAGGCAGAGGCAGCAGCAAGTACAAAGGGTACAAAGGGTCTGTGGTGGGACAGTGAGCGCCACATTGGGGAATGGCAATGAGTGAGGAGGGACAGGGAATAATGTCCAACATGAGGTCTGAAAAGGAATGCGAGGAGGACACTGGATCAGGTGCTACTTAATGGGGCATCGTAAGGACTTGGGCTTCACCTCTCATGAATTAGGAGCTAGTGGAAGGGTCTTAACGGAGGAGTGATGTAATCTGTTTATACTTTCACAGGCTCACTCTAGCTGCCATGTTGAAATTGGCCAAAGGAGGGCAAGGAGAGTAGCAGAGAGGCCAGTTCAAGTATTTAGCTGAGAGGTTGTGGTGACAGGAAAAGTAATGTTTTTATATCCTCCTAACTACTTGTCCATGCTCTGTTCCTTTCTGTGTTCTCCAGAGCTGAACCTCTTCCTAAATTCTTCTCTTCTCATGTCACTCTCTTGCAAAAATACCAAAACAACCCTTTGCTGGCCAAATTATGTTCTGTTCTTTTTTGTCTAGTACTCTAATCTTTTGCTACTTAGCATTCTATCTACTCTGTTTCCTTCTGCTTCCCTGCATGAGCTCTCTATTCCTGGTGTCAGCTGATTTACTATTCTCCTAACACATACTACCTGCTATTCTAACCTCTTCAAGGAGAACCCACACTCTTCCTTGCCTAGATCCTTCCCATCCTTAAGCCCATTTCAAGTGCACCCTTCTTGATGTCTTCCTTATGCTAAAAGTGCACGTGAGCACCTCTGTTCTCTTGCCTGCCCCTCACATACTAACCTTTTAGTTTACACCATTTTGTACCATTTTCTCGCTTGATTTTTGGTGCCTTCATGAGTTCATAAACTCCACAAAGGCAGAGACTAGGTATAATATATTTTTGCCCTCTCCATCCCCACCAGCACAAGTGAAGCATGTAATATGTATTTGGTAAATATTTGCTGGATTGAACAAAATATAACATGCCCTTCAAAACTAAGATAGCTTTTTCCAAACATGCCTTTGGTAGTGATCTGGCAAATGATCTTGAACTCCTCACCCATGTTCCTAACTGCTCTACTCTAATGGGTATTTTCTGGAGTGGAGACACATGTTAGTGTCCGCTTCCTACAACCAGAATGAGGATATTCTGTGTATCCCTGATGTAATACCTATCTCCTCCAGCAGGCTGCATGACACTCTTCTAGGGCTTAAATAGCTGGCTGCCTTCTCTCCTTCCTTTCCCCACTTCCTGCCCCCTCCCTACCCTGCCTACCCCTTTCCCTTCAGAGCATGTGTTATTCTCAGGCATCACTTCAAGGATGGATCTCAACAAGACCTGCTGAGCTGCATATTTATACAGTCTGCAGGTTTTTCTTACCAGCTATGGACATTTTTGCAAACTCTACATTATCACCTAATTGAAATGGCTGCTTGGTTCCATTTCTCTTATTAAAGACAGATTAAGAAAATCAGTTCAATACCTTAGCCATTTTAAAGTCATCATTAATCTCATGCTCTTGATTTACTACAAGCTGGCTTTTTAAAAAAGCATGCCCTTAAAAATCGTTCTGCTTTTTGGTCCCTCCTTGCTGATTTGATACTTGCAGACAAAATACGCTGCATTTTGGCTGCTCATTTCATTCCTTTTAGGCTGCTTTAACAGTTACGGCTTTCGTTCATTCCCCAATGGGCCTCTTCTAATATGTATATATTTTCCCCCTCACCCATAAATCTCTTGCAATTTATCATTTGAAGTTTCCAGTTGTCTGTGAATTTAAAGGATAAGAATGAAACGCAATATTTTGAGTCTCATTTCGGGTGTCCTCACAAGCTCTCTGGTTTTCTCTGATGATTGTCCTGACTCCTTGCCACCTCAGTCTGCCAGTTCCCATTGCTGAGACCTTTCAACCCCCACCTGGAGGCAGAATCTGGGTTCAATCCCAGGACTTGCCAGAAGAACATATGGAGTTGGTGTTGTAGGTCTTGAGGATCTGCTCTTCCAGCCCGCACTTTGCACATAATCTCTTGTGACTGGCCTCCTGTTTGGATGTCTGGGCCCAACGATCTGACCTAACTTATCCAGATCTTCAGATCACCAAGAGTCTCCCTGACCTTGCTAGTCCTTCCCTGAACTACAGCTAATAGTCCAGGGTCTGCTTTTGCATGTTGCAACACCCTGATCTAGACTCACATTTGGGCAGACAATGCATTTGGTTCTCCATGACCTATCAAGGTCAGGGATACCCACTAGGGATTACCCAGGAACTCCTCAATGCCAAGTGCTGTCTGCTCGAGCAACAGCTGCCACCTTATACTCTGGACAGCATGTTCTGTCTTCCTAGATGGACATCTTTCCACTGCTTGACAGGTGGCTGCACACCAGATGGTAAGTCTGACCTATTTCATTTCTCACAAGCATCTCAATCTGACACCCACTAATATAAGAGTGCTTATTGATTTCTGTCCTTTCCGGCATCCTATCTAGGATGTCCTTTCCGGCTTTCCTCTCAATAGTAACATCCTCAGTAAGACAGGCTATTAGACAGTGGTTATCTCAATTCCTTCACATCCTCGAAGACTCTCTTCTATCCTCCAGCACCTCCTTTCCCAGTGAGCAAAGTCCTCTTGTTACAGCAGCTCTGACAGGGCCTCCCTTCCCCATGGTACCACTCGAGCTTGAGAACTGTCCCCTCTTCAGACCTGCCTTCTTCTTCCTCTCCTTTCTGCAGCCAGTGCTTCGAAAGACTGATTCTGAGAGGCACACGCTAAGACACTGGTGAATTTCTCTGAAAAACTACACTGAAAATATCGTAGTCACCACCAAATGGTTCCATTTATGATAGTTAAGGAAAGACTTGTGGATAGACCTACCATAGATGTAAAGAAAATATGCCTTGCATGTAATCACATTTCTTTTCTCCTGGGGAAAACAAAAAACAAAAAAAAACTTAAAAACTGAGGCTTGAAACAACAATGAAATAACCATTTTTTACCTCTTTTAGGAATAAAAACTTTTTAATTATAATATTCAGTTTTGAAAATAGGATTATAAAATAACGCTCTCACACATTCAGCAATCTACCCTATGGATATAGTAAACCAATAAAAATCATGTATTAAGATGTTTATTAAATTATTATTTAAAATAGCAAATATTTGGAAAAATACAAAAACTCACTAATAGAGAAAAGCTAATATATAATCAGTTGTCCCCACCCTTTTTGACACCAGGGACTGGAGCTCCTATGAGAACCTATTGCCTGATGATCTGAGGTGGAGCTGAGGCGGTGATGCTAGCGCTGGGGAGCAGCTGCAAATATAGATGAAGCTTCGCAATCTCCCCCCACCGCTCACCTCCTGCTGTGCGGCCCAGTACCTAACAGGCCACGGCCCAAAGGTTGGACCCCTATATATAATGATACATTTATACTATGGAACAGTAAACATTCATTGTAATGTTTTCAGAGAATATTTTAAATTATAGGAAAATATTAATGATATATTATTAAGTGAAAACGGTAAGATTCAAAATACTATATTTTATGATCTCAGTTATGTCACAAATAATGTGTTTATATGTGTTTGTGTATGTGTGTATTACATAAATAAGGCTAAGATAAATATGTTAAAATGTTAACAACTCTCCTTTATGGGGTTAGAATTTATTTTTATTTTATATTTATGTTCTCTGTTTTCTCAGATTTTCTACAATAAACACGTATTACTTTTATAGTCTCAAAAATATAAATGAAAACACATAGGTAGTTAGACTTGAGTTCAACGTAAACATTTAGCTGGAGCCGTTGAGGCATATGGATCACTCCAGCATTGATAGGAGGGACATTCAAGAATAGTAATGTGCCTCTATTAGTAAGTTTTTCTGTTGCATTGCTTGAGAAATGATGCCCTTTTGGCTTCTTCACCTAAAAGTGTAACTCATATTTTCTCACATTAAA
The DNA here is from genome assembly GCF_000151845.1 of Pteropus vampyrus. Classification (NCBI taxonomy): domain Eukaryota; kingdom Metazoa; phylum Chordata; class Mammalia; order Chiroptera; family Pteropodidae; genus Pteropus; species Pteropus vampyrus. Next base: position 33,433,963 of record NW_011888782.1, on the reverse strand, counting down.
GAAGAACAATTAAGGGGCATGACAATTTAATGGCATAAAATTGTGTTTGCTTAGATGAACCCCATGCAGCGAAATTGCTGGAATGTAAAACTGAGCAGCTAACATTGACCATTGTGTCCTGATGACTCAGTGGCGTTCCAGAAAAGAGTGTACAGGTTAGGTCTGCTGTGCTGGAACCTCCCCGCAGTACAACAATGTGGGCATAACTTATGGAGACTTCGTCTAAAGAATGTAAATAAACTCAGAACATATATAGGAAGATCGAAAGTAATTTTGAACTCCTAGAACAACGAGTGTCTTCAAACTATTGAAAAATTTTATTTTCCTTCAAACTTCCTTTGAGTTACTTCCTAGAGAAATTGCTCTGAAGTCTTTTGTGTGACGAAGAAGACAATGGATAGATGGATGGAGGAGTCAGGCACACAAGTAAGGAAGAACTCAAACCTCAGCCGCCTTCCTGGGCTGGGCCTACATGTGGTTTGGGTGTTTTGAATCACAGTACAGCTGTCATGTAAAATGCTACTTCTGGATATCACCTTCCTCCCTATTTCAGGGGACCTGCTCCTGTTGGAAGGTCTTGCAGGCCAATTTTTTGAACTCCTTTCCTTTCTTTCTTAGATTTTAGTCGGGTGAGGCATCTCTCTATCCCTGACAACTCCTGCACTCGTCTTGACTTGTTAGCCCTCAGCAGTGTTTCTCATCCCTCAGCACCGAGTTCCCCAGCTCTGACTTATACATTCCGTACTATAAAGGCTGTATTTTCCTAACCTCAAACCAGAACATGTGGGACAGGACACTTTTTCCCAATTTGTCTTGGAAAAGCTTTTTCAATATAAAATTAGATCATATTTAGTTATATTTAGCAAACTAGTTCTTTTGAGGAAAAAAAATGCATAAAATTGAGCTGTTCAAGCACATCTGGTTCTTATGGTCACAATACTCCTAGCTGACTGTCCTGAGGAAACCATGGAGAATCAGTGGGGTCTTCCCCAGGACTCCCCTCAAACTCAGGTCAGGTTATTCCAACCTAAACCAGCAATAGCGCCTTCTTCCTTTTACTACTCCTGCCCTCGTGAGAACTTTGTGCGGAATTACTTGGTCTCCCAGAAACTAATAAGCTAGCAGTTTTCAGCCATTTCCAAACTATTCCTAAAGGAACTTTAGTATTTTTACTGCTAAGCTTTTAAAATAGTCTATATCTTTGATAAGTAATAAATAATTAGATATATCCTCTCCTATTTTTCAGTAGTAGTTTTATTTTTTCAAAAGTCAACTAAGACTAGAACAATTGATGTCAAATTACAAATTATTTGCAGAAAATATCTGAATAATCAGTTCTTATGGGAGAATAGGCAAGGAGGGAGTAACTTCATGGGACTTCCCACAGCCTCTAGAGCCACAAAGGGTAGGTAAGCACCCCCTTCTTTACCAGGTCAGTTTTATGACTAAGAACTCTTTCTTTGAACTGTGAACTATCTTTCATGAGTTTCAGGAGGGTCTGAATGACTCATGGATATTGTGATGTGCCTCAAGATGAGTACAGGAATTTGTCTTAGGGAAGAAAGAGAAAAGTCTTGAGATGTTCTTTTGTAGATAGTTCCCTGTCTTGGTCCCCTTACTTTAGAAGATAGACAGACTGAATGAGATGTGCACACCCTCCCCCCACCCATCTCTCCACACCCACACCGCCTTTGGCTTATGCTGTTTTTGAGTCTGTGGCTGGTCAGTAAAGCAAGAACTGTCGCCACCAACTCAGGAGTTTGATGGTGTGGACTGGCAGCTGTGCTTTGTGCCATGGCTGTGGAGAAAACCCATGTTCCTAGCCTGAGGTAGCCATCTTAAAATATATCACTTTGATCAAAGAGAAGCTGAGCACAAGAGTATTCAGGAAGAATACAAATCCTTTACCCCAATGTACATTTACTCAAAATACTTGTCCTGCTGGCGGGGAACAACGGTGCCACATTTCTCTAGACAAAGGAAACCATTGCCATTCTGGGTTGTAAAAGTTTTTATTTAATGTAATTAAATATGCAGTTTCATAAAATTAGAAAGCAAAAAGGAAGATTTTTTAATCTATTGCGATAGAATGGCCCTGAAATATGTTAATGGACTCATCGTTGAAGACAAGAAGGGAATAAGGATGTCTTAGTTCCATTTTTATTATTCATTTCTTTCCCATCGAGTTTTAGATAAACTTGCTCTTTCTCCCTAACCATCTCTAAGAGTAGAAAAGGATTTCCTCACAGAATTCTAATGAAGGAAGGAACCCCGGAGTACGACAAGCCTGAGGGTAGATTTACCAGAAAAAAAAAACCAAAACTTTTTTTTTCAGACATTCAAAAGAACTTTAGAGCTGACTCCTGCTTCTGAGAGACTCAGAAAGGTCATTGATTCTCTCATCTGAAGCATGTTTTCACCGAGGAAGACTTACGAGGCAGGAAGGAAGAGAGCCAGATTTACCCAGGTAGTTTTAATATAAAACAATGGAAAAAGAAATAGTTTTATTAAACGACTACTAGGAAAGCAAAGATCTTTGGAAGTAATAGATATAAGCCATGAAATATGTTTTCAGACAACACATGGTGATAATGATACTGATAGCTAACCCTTATCTATCTCCTGCTATGTGCCAGATATTGCTCTGAGTGCTTTATATTAACTCAGTTAATCCTTAGATGTAGTATTATTATCCACATTTTATAGCTGAGGCACTGCTGAATAGAGAGATGAAATAACTTGTCCAAGTTTCCATACATAGAAAGTGCTAGAGCTGGTATTCTTAACTTGGCAGTCCTACACACACACACTGCCTCGATGGTAGTTCCTCTTCAATGGTTCCACTCTGTTTCCTGAGAAGATCTCAGTAAAGGACTAGAACAAGGACTTAATGAGCACCTACTGTGTGCCAATTATCGGGCCAATTCTCACAGCAACCCCAGGAAATCTGTTACCCAAGAAAATCTCAACAAAGACTTAATAAACATTTATCCAGTATCTACAGTGTGCCAGTTACTGGGTCAATTCTCACAAAACTTAGAGTGGTACTTTTCCTTAATCCTGTTTTACAAATGAGGAAACAGACTAAGAGAGGAAAAATTCAGAGAGTGAAGCAACTTGCCCATTACAGCCGTTCAAGAAAGAGTGAATAAACATTTGAACATATTTTGTTTGATTTCAAATCTGTATTTTTTCCACTAACCTACACTAAGAAGTTTAGGCAAATGATCTAATATCTGAATTTGTTTTGCTCTTCAGATTTTTAGTTTTAAAATATATATTTACTAAATTTACCACACGAGATCTTTATTGAACATCATAACAGCCCAGCTAAAAAGATAAACAATGTAATTAACATTCCCAAGATAATACCTGGGTCGTACAAGGATCAGAGACATACATATAATTATATATTTAATCTAACTTGAAGAGTCTTCTAGAAAGAGAGATTTGAGAAATAGAGACCAGTGCTTGCTATTTCAAATCAGCCATTTGTCACTCTACTCTCATTAGAGCTTCTTGCTTGACCAGTGATGAGCAGAAGCTGAATTACAGACTTTGGCCTTCTCTGCAGGCCCGATATGCCAAAAAGCAGCTGATTTATCCGTCAGATCTGTGTACTAAATGAAATCACCCAGATAAACAGATGGCCTGGTCAGGGTGGTATTTCATGGCAACACGTGTTTGTTTGAATACCGTGGTCATAAACCTTTCACTCTGGGTCTAAAATTAAATTGTGGCTTTTGGATGTTACCTGGGGCTATTCAGGAGAGAGCATTCAAATGTCAAATTTATGGGAGAGTTTCATCAGTAAGTTCTACATAACTTTTTATATTGATTTATAAGAAGAATTTAAAACACATATATGTTTGGGATGTGTGTGTTTGAGGGGATATTGTACATAAAGATCCAAGCCCTTCACTTAGGATTTACAATGAAACAGATTACTGCTTGGGTTTGTGCCTTATCAGATGAAAAATATATTTCACTGACATTCAGCTTGAAATTTCACAATCCAACATAACAGCAGGCCAAGACTCTGGGATCTATTCTGCTAAAAGTTATTCATTGTATCTTTAGAAATTAAGAGGAGTGGAGGAAGAAGCCCGCAGTTTGTATAGCATTCTGCCCTAACTGGTAGCTATGACTCCCAAGGTTATTCTCAGGAAAGTGATGGATAATATAGTTAGGATGATATACTTATCAAAGTTGGAATGAAATGAATAAGAGGAAACTGAGTCCGCAGTGCAATTCTGTACTATTTCCTTCTCATATATCATAGTTACAGGGAATAAATAAGACTGAAATTTCTGGTCTTGTTAGAATCATTCCTTATTTGAGATATTCTAATAAACTCTGTTCTATTCTTTGTGTTTATACAATTGCTACTCACAATAATAAAAGAAATGACCATGATTGTTATAATAGTGTGATGGCATTATGAAGATTATTTTACCTTTCTGTCTACTATTATGTTATAATTTTTAATATTTTCTTTTAAGATAATATTTTCTTTTAAGATAATTATAGGCTCACTTGAAGTTGGAAGCAACAATACAGAGGATTCCCTGTATATCCATCACTAAGTTTCCCCTAATGGTAAAGTCTTGAAAAAACTATAGTACAATGTAACAAACAAAAAACTGGCACAGATACAGTTCATGGGCCTTATTCAGAGTTTACGTTTTATATACACTCACTTTTATGCATGTGTATCTGTGTATGTATGCATTTACTTCCATACAATTTTAGCACATGTATACATCGGATGACCACCACCAGAGTGAAGACACAAAACAATTCCATTGTAAGTATCCCTTGCACTTTCTTTCTATAGCCCCAACCACCTCCTTCCCTCTTCCTACTCCCTAAGCTCTCTTAACGTATCTGTTCTCCATCTCTATACTTTTGTCATTTCAAGAATGCCATATAAATGGAACCATACAGTATGCAACCTTTTGAGATTGGCTTTTTAACTCAACATAATTCCCTTAAGAACTATACAAGTAGTGTTTCAGTAGATGTACCACAGCGTGCTTAGTCATACACTCTAGTTAAATGCAAATGGTTAAACAAATATAGGATTTCCCCCCGCCCACTTGCAATTTGGGGCCATTATGAGTAAAGCTGCTATGAACTGATTTTTGAGGGAATACAAATTTTTCATTTCTTTGGGATCAATGCCCCAAAGTGTAATTCCTGGGTTTTATGGTAAGCACATATTTCATTTTGTAAAACTTCCATATTATTTTCCAGACTGGTTACACCGTTTTACATTCTCACCAGCAATATATTCAATTGGTTTTATAATAACAAAGTGATATTCCACACATCTTTGATAGCCCAGATCAATTCAAGTTTTCAATGACGTCTTCCCTCTTTCACCATTTTAATCTATGCTACCTCTCTTTATCGTACACCTCATAATGCTTGAGCCATTTATTAACATTGAAAACACTCCAAACCCAGGGATTATTATTTTCCTTTGGTATTTTCTTTGATGAGCTTGGCACAATAAGTAGTAATCAGGAAATAGGTTTTGAATGATTAAAGTCGAATAGATAAAAAGTAATATAAATCAATAAAATGTGTTGTAGTTTTCAAAAAATCACTTTCTCTTTATAAGTGATGTTATCAGACCTTTAAGTAAATTCTAGAAACATGGTTATTAAGCAACTTATTACAGATACGGCAAACTAAATGTGATTATTCTGTTATTTCCAAAATAACCTTGATAGTTTCTCTATGAAGATATTAAACCATTTGAGAAACATGAAAATATAGTATCAAATATTTAATTAGAATGGCTTAATTAAATTATTGCTTTTTAATGCCTTTCTCCATCCTGGCATTAGCTGACATAAGGGCAATGATGTGCTGATAAATGTTTAGTAACCAGCTCTCTCAAAGGAAAAAAAAAAAATGCCTGGACATTTATCCTTGCCATTTTCCATGATGTAAAGACTCTGACCATGGCCAATTACAAACTATCATTTACATATCACTGAATGCAGATTTGGGAAGAGACAGTTAGAACAGGCTTTAGTGAGCCCCTACAAGCCAGCTCCAGCATAGTGTTAGGAATATATTACATTTAACTAATGGAAAATCCTCTAAAATATGTATAAAAATTCAAATGAGTCATCTGCACATGGGCACTGGACATTTTTGAGTGACTTCAGTCTCCAAACTCTATTTTCTCACCAGTTATCTCTAACGTTGAATGTTTTCCAATAGACGTAGCCCATTATTTCCCCAGCTAACATCTGTTCATCCTTTTTGTCTGTGCACAGACATCTCTTAGTTTCCACTGACGACTCCTCACTCCTTCCACACACGCTCAGCTTAACACAGGACCATGTGTCATAATTTCTTTACTTTTCCTTCAGAATACGATATGTGATTTATGGATATATATTTATTTTTGTTTCTATTTAATATCTACAACCTTACTGGACTAGACACTAGATGAGTGGCTGGGACCATGACCATTTTGTTTACCTCTTGTCCTAGAAGTACAGTGAATGAAAGGATGAATAAATTGCACTGACTGGGAATACCCACTCAGCAATATCTCAGGAGGTGCCCTCTTCTGCACTGGATTGGCCCTTCCTCTGCTCAGTTGGCCATGAGCTCTTCAGTCTGTTAAGCTATCACAGGGCAAAAGAAGCCATTGTGTTTCCATCCATTTTCATCTGTTGGAGGAGGTCATCAAGAGGACATGACCTCAGGTTGACCCGAGAGCTCCATCCAGGCAATCTAAGGATCCTCACCCCCTCCCCTGTCCTGAAATATAAGTTCTTCCATCAGTTCCCACAGCTGTAGCCATTTTCAAGGATGCAGGCTTCAGACAGTGAGATGTTGTTGAGATCACCTGGATGGAATACTGGACTGCACCCAGGTAAGGCCTCTACATAAACTTTTAAGATTCTGGAGGGCAGGGGCACAGATCTGCTCATTTTATGGTCGGCCAAGTCAAGCCTTGTTAGGTAAGTTCCCTTGCTATTTAAAACCGCCACCTCCCAATCTGGTGTGGCCGGACTCTTTGGTTTCTCTTTGTCCTTCATGTAGAGGACCAGTTTCAGATTTTACCAGGGAAGTTCCTGAAATCTCGAACCCGCATCACCCCAAATTAACCAGATCAGTAAAACACTGTGCACCATCATCATTGGTTGGCGGGGGCGGGGGGAGTAAGAGGAATTTATTTCTTTTATTAACACTTAACAACTTTTTTCTTTTTCTCTATTGTTTTTCCTGTCTTTACTATTAAGTCCCTTCCTGTTCAACTGGTTAATTCAGCCTTGCAAATGTTTCGGTCTCCCTCTCTCTCTTTCTTGCTTGTTTTATCATTATAGAAGTAAAGGGAGCATTAAGAGGTTTTTGTTTGCATATTTTTGTTTTAGCATCACTCACAGAAATTGCAAAACTACAAAGAGAAAGATTTTCTTTGTTCTTTGTTTTCTTTCCTTCCCCACTAGAATATAAGAATATAAGCTCTCTGAAAGAATGTGTGTGTGTGTGTGTGTGTGTGTGTGTGTGTGTGTGTGTGTAGTATGCTCTATCATCTGGGACCTAAAACAGTACATGCCACACAGTACTGTTGGCATTCAATAGATACATGTCGAATGAGTGAATTTATTTCTTAATCATTTTGATAAAGAGAATATACAGTGCATTCTTGAAAAATAAAATCCTGAGGAGATGTTTTACACAAGAATACTTAAATATTTTTAAAAGATAAATAATCTTTTAATAGAAATAACTCTATAAAAATTAGCAGCCAAATCTGAAATTGAAATAATGGCTAATTTAACAGGAAAAAGTCAATATATCATGGAATTGATCTTGGTCCTGTCCTATAACACCTTTCAGATTCTGGGAGGTGAAAGTACCAATTTCCTGAATTAACAGCTAGTAGATTTTTATCTTCAACGATAATATTTTACATTTATGTGGCACTTTATAGATTGTAAAGCTGTTTTTTATATTGTCACACGTCGTTATTATTCAAACTAAATGGAGAATTTTCTATGCTCAAAGTCAGGCTATATGCTATTGAATGTAAAAGAAATAAAGATACTGTGTCAGAGTATGCTAGTTAACTTCTAAGATCCATTTCTCCTTCTTCCTTAGAAATAAGGACATTAATTTTGAGCCAGGCACAGACCACACAGCTAAGAATCTATTTTCCTCAGCTCCCTTGCAGCTCAGTATATGTGACTAAGTTTTTGTTAATGAGATGTAAGTGATAGTGTGCACAATTGCTTCATTAAAGGGAGGAGACATGCTTTTCTTTATCCCTTCCTATATCCTAATGCCTGGAATGTATTTGTGATGACTAGAGCTTTAACAATTACTGTAGACCATGAGGGAAAAGGCTATAACCATGTCCATTTTATCCCACATTGTATTTTCAACACTTAGCATTAGACATAACATATAATAGATATATAATAAATATCAAATAAATAAATAAACATAATTTCTTTGATTATATTCTTTTCTGCCTCTATTTTCTTCTTAGAGAAGCATTGGACAGCTACATTTCAAGGAACTACTTATAAAAAGAGTTACTAAAGGTCCACATTTGCACAGTCCCATGCCATGTGATAAATCATCTCTAGCCATTTACACATTAAGTAGTTTTATAAAGCTATAGAATTATTTTAAAGTCTCCATTGTTGTTCTAGAGAGAGATAATGAATGTAAGGCTTTAGCATAGCATAAGGAACTTGCATGAGAAATTTATATGACCAGGTTGATACCAGATAAGAGATATATAAGGTAATGACAAGATTCTTATGAATCTCCAACAATTTAAGTAAGCTAAGTTGAACATAGGAAGCAGGAGATCTAAGAAGACGTTAAGTATGGTTGGAGCCAGAAGATAAAGAAAGATGGCTCTGAGGAGGGAGCTGAATTCTTCATTGGGATGCGAGTCAGGGTGGGTTTCTGATCCAAGGCTGTTGCATATGCAGTGGCTTTTACCCCTAGAGAGCTTACAGATGTCATTCAGTCACTGGTAATTCCTGAGATCTCTTGACTACCTTTACCTGAAAGCTCATTTTGGTAGTAGCTATCTCTAGCTGTCATTTCATTATTGCTTTAAGATGTAAGCTATATTAAAGCTTTCGAGAACAGATATCAATACATTATATGGCCCTTAGTATATTCCCAAATGATCATTTAGAATATCCCAAACTCACAGACATCCAAAATTCCTTAATAAATTGCTCAGGCAAAATAACATAGTGTATTATCAAAAAGATTTTAAGGCAATCTTTAAACAAAGGAGTAGTATATTGTTTCTACCTTACTGTTTTGAAAGATAATGCTTGGCAATGTCCAATAAGATATCTTGTAAAATTATGCGTATCCAGTGTTACTAGATTCCAGAGAGGATCATTGCCTAATATTTATAAAAGATGGATTTTCTTTTTAGTATGTGTATGTGTTTAATGCATTTTTTTTTTTTTTAAGTAGCTAATGCTGAGATTTCAGGATAGAAATTTGGTGCTGGAAATATTTACTATGTTGCTAGCGCATAAACCAAGAGCTATTAGACTTTAATGCTTTTTTTCCCTAAACTTTTTATAGCCTCCCATTTTTAATAGCTGCCAATCTGCTGATTTTATTTTAAATAGATACTTCAAGACTGTGCTTTGTCAAAACAGACAGATGTATCATTAAATTCCCTCCCAAATTACACATTAGGCAATGCCTTTGTTTCATGTTCTACTGAGGTATCTGAATTTGTTATAATCAGGAGTAAAAAGGAGGCCAGAGAGCTGATTTGTAGAGCAAAAAGCTCTGTAATTTAGAATTGATTGTTCTGATTACATATGGCTTTACTAAATGCATATTAGCCAAAGCGAGGGTGGCCATTGTTCTGTATGCTCACACTTGCAGGTCATTGTGGCATGGTTTTGTTGGAAGAAGCTAGTGGAAGAGTCCACACTAGAAATCTCTGGGGTTGTTCTTCCTGTCTATTAATCACCTCTTTAAAGAAAGGGGTGAGGGATAATTTGGGGAATTCTCAAATGTTCCTTTCTATTGGATTATATAATAGCTTCCTATTGCTATTATATAATAGCTTCCTATAACAAATTGCCACAAGCTTAGTAGCTTAAAACGCCGATTTAACATATATAGTTCTGGAGGTCAGAGTCTGAAATTGGTCTTACTGGGCTAAAATTAAGATGTTTACAGAGCTTCATTCCCTCTAAAGTCTTTAGGGAAGAATCCGTTTCCTGGCTTTTTCAGTGTCTTAAGGCCACCTGCATTCCTTGGCTCATGGCCCTTCCTCCATCTTTAAAGCCAGCTGTGTAGTATCTTCAAATTTTCTCTCACTCTGAACTTCCTGCCTCATCTATCAGTTGTAAGAACTCTTATGATTACGCTGAACCCACTAAGAAAATACAGAATAATATCCCATTGCAAGATCCTTAACTTCATCACATCTGCAAAGTTCTTTTTGCCTTGTAAGATCACATTTTCAGTTTCCAGGCATTCCATTTGAACATGGACGTCTTTTGGGATGTGTGTGTGTGTGTGTGTGTGTGTGTGTGTGTGTGTGTGTGTGTGTGTGTGTGTTATTCCACCTTCCACAGATTATTTATCTAATGAGTGCATAGTATGCAACTTCTGTTCTAAGGCCACTTTCTAAAGGTGAAAGCCCATGTTATATTTCCTTTCAGCATGGACAACTCAGGAAAACCATCTTTTTGCCTAATAAGTCTAGTTAATTGTTTTAGTGAATGAAAAGAAATAGAGATTATGTTGAGAAGAGGAGCCTATAAGGGAAGCATCTAAGTAAATTGAAGCTCTATGAGAACTAGATGCATATCTTTGCTCATTGCAACCACCTGTAATATACAGGACAGTGATGCCAAAATATTGTTTTCAGTGATGTTTTGTTTTCTCATCCCATAAAGAAAATTCAAATCCCTAATCTTGGAATTGGGAGAGAAATGTTCAAAGAAAGGATGTCTAGTATGCCATAGTTATTACATTTACATGACTGTTCATGTGGGTCAAAGACTGAGATTCAAAAAGACAATTTGGAATCTGAAGAAATGGCATATCTAGGTGGAAGAATATGAAAACTAGTGATGGAGGCCCCCATAATGGAGATGATGGAGAAATTTCTGGCAACTGCCCTGCTTTTTGAGTGGTGTAGGTTCCCAAGTTGCATGAATGACTGCCTCTCAGAGGAAGCCAAGCTACTGAGGAAAACCTAGTGGGTTTGAATGATAGAACGATGACAAAAGCAAAGCAAGCCCTGCATTTTGTGTACAGTCTGTCACTGAAGAAGGGTGTGTGTTGCTATTAATAAGCCTTACTGAATCCTGAAAATGTTCTCTTCCCTTTTAAAACTGTCCCTATTTTTGAGGCTAAGTATTCTTTCTGTTCCATTTCCTGCCTCCAGGGTGCATTTAAACCTCCCTTACCAACCTGAAGTTCATCATGTGTTGGCTGCTTCCATTTTTGCTCAGCCGAGGGATATCCTATTGGGTTTGGAGGCTCCTGGGTCAATTGCTACTGGAGCTCCCTTGCAGCCACTGAATTAGGTTTTCACTTTACCCATCAGGAAGAGGTAGAGACATTTTTACATTTCTTCCAATTCTTCAGGCCCCTTGAACCCAAAGAAAGATCTATG
>NW_011888782.1:33408462-33421479 GCF_000151845.1 Pteropus vampyrus | reverse complement strand
AAGGTGATATACTTTACAGGGAACACTCCCTTTCCCTCTTCAAGATAAAAACTTTCCCCATCTTAGTATTATGCTAGAAATAAGAAATAAAGCCTGTTTAAAATAAATCCAAGGAAAATAAACAAATAAAATGCTTAGTTATTATAAAAATAGGATGGTAGCAACTTTTTAAAAAATTAACCAATTTTTTTAAATTAAAAAAGTAGCACATACTACTGTCAAAAATTTAGAAAATAATAAAAAACAAAGAGGGGAGAGATAAAATTTAGCAATAATCTCGCTGCTCAGAGATAGCCACTGTTAACATTTCAGTGTGCTTCCTTAGTCTTAGAGTTCTTTATGGTCCTGCCATAGACTTCATGTTTGTGTCCCTCCAAAATTTATATGTCGAAGCCTACCCCATAATGTGATGGTTTTAAGAGGTGGGGCCTTTGTGAAGTGATTAAGTCTGAAGGTAGAGCCCTTATAGATAGGATCGGTGCCCTTTTAAAAGAGACCCCAGAGAGCTCTCTTGCCCCTTCTGTCATGTGAAGACACAGAGGAAAGAGAGTCTGTGAATGTCTGTGAATCAGGAAGTAGGTTCTCATCAGACACCAAATCTGCTGGTGACTTGATGATCTTAGACATTTCAGCCTCTGAACTGTGAGAAATAAATTTCTGCTTTTTATAAGCTACCCAGTCTATTGCATTTTGTTATAGCAGCCCAAAAGGACTAAGAGAAGTCTTAACTAAAATTGGGACTACTGTCTATATAATGTGTATTATTTTTATATACAATACTATATTGTTAATAATTATTCAAAATGCATACATATTACTACATTTTTGGAAACTAGTTAATAATGTAAAGAAGAAAAAATATTCACCTTAATCTTTACCTTAATTCTTAGTGGTGAATTTTTGTCTCTTTCCTACTTCGTACATCATACTTTATTTTTCTCAAGGATCTCATTTGAGACTCAGCACTATTTTCAAGCAGCTTTGTTTCTTCAGAGATGCGTGACATTCTCCTCTTTAAGCACAGGTAAAACAGCATGTGGTTCTTGCCCTATGGACACTTTCCTTGGCTGGCATAGTGATTAACCTGGCATCAATTACACTAAGGGCTATTTGAGGAGGGAGGACATGCAACCTGGAAATTAAACCATTAATGCTAAATTAAGGCTATCATGAAACAGTCAAGATACTTTTTAGACACAAATATACTTTCTTCTCTGTCTTCCTGCTTGACACAGAGAGTTGGTGAATTCATCTAATTTAAACTTGAGTTGGTCAGGTATATGTTTGAAGAGGCATGGACACCGGAACCACCTTACCTTGCAAGAGAAGTTTCTACTACTTCGTGCTAAGGCAGTGAGTGCCATGCTGTTTAGGGTTCACAGAAAATTCATTTATCCCCACACAAAAAAAGAATTTACGTGCACATTATTTATATTCTTTATTAAGCTTTGAGTGCATGTGTGTATGCGTGTGTGTATGAACATCTCTCCACAAACACATGTGACAGTTCATAGACACCTAGACACTTTTAAGTATATAAGTTCAAGTTATGAGTAGTATAAAAGAAATTTACAAAGGGATTACAATTCAGAATGCATTTTCTTTTTGTATTTGATATGTGCATCAATCTGGTTAATCGTGGTTATATTCTTATATCAAAGGTTTTAGTACATCCCATAGTCATCTGTTTACTAACATTTATTGAGGGCCTATCATGTCTCAGGCACTCTATTAGGTATTGGGGTTACAGCAGTGAACAAACAGACAAATTCTCTGTCCTCCCAGAATTTATATTCCTATGGAGAGAGGCAAAGAAAAAGCAAATTAATTAATTAAATAATAAATTAAATATGTTAATAATTATGTTAATAAATATGCTAATAATTACTTAGGAGAGACAAAAAGCAAGGAGAGACAATAAAGCAGAGAGATAGACAGTATGTATGAATGTTGGTGGTTGTTGGTGGGGAAGGGTTGGAGGCTAGCTATTTTAGATAGTGTGGTTAGGGAAGGCCTGAGCATATATGTGGTGAATCATGCACACTATAACTGAGTGATAAGTAGTCACATGAAGAAGAGAGACATGCAGCTATCTGGTGGAATAGTGATGCAGGTCAAAAGAACATGTGTAAAGGCCCTGAGGCAGATACACACTTGATGTATTCGAGGAAAAGCAAGGAGGCCAATATGGCTAGAATCGAGGAAATGAGGAGAATAACGGTAAGGAATCAGGGGGTGTCCTCAACCATGGTGGTTCTCAACTTTATACTTTTTTAGATGCTGTGTGCATATTACTTTACTCATGCTTTGCCCCACTATGCTTGGATTCTTGGGGGAAAACTATACAAAAGAAAACCCAGCCAAATGGGCTGGTGGTGGTAGCTTGTTTTCATATTTTGGTATTCCAATTGGGCGTGTTTGTTTTCCGTTGCTGCATGAGAAATTACCACAAATTTGGTGGCTTAAAACAATGTCCATTTATCATCTATAATTTCTATGGGTCAGAAGTCCAGGCATAGATTAACCAGATCCTCTGCTCAGGGTCTCAGAAGCCAGAATCCAGGTGTTGGCTGATCTAGATTCTTATCTGGAGGCTCTGGGGAAGAATTTGCTTCCAAGCTCATTCAGATGGTTGGCCAAATATTTTTCCTTGTATCTGGAGGACTGAGGTCTTTGTTTCCTTGCCGATTGTCAGCCAGGGCCACTCTCAGTTTCGAGAGTCTGCTACAGTCTCCTACCTCATGCCACCCTCTATCGTCAGCGCCAGCAGTAGAAAAGCTTCCCCACATCAGAATCCCCTCACATTTCCAATCTCTTATGTCAAGAAGAACCCAGTCTTTTTTACAGACTCATCAGATTAGGTCAGGCACACCAAGGATAATCTCCCTATTTTAAAGTCAACCGATTAGAGAAATTATTTACTTCTGCAAAGTCTCTTCATAGCAGCACCTAGATTAGTCTTTGATTGAAACACTGGTAGTAGGTGTATATCACCAGGGGATAAGAATCTTGGGAGTCATCTTAGATTTCTGCCTCCTATGGAGGGGAAATGACAACTAGAATATACCATGTGACAGAAGGAATATTGGTGGCTAAATGTCTTTAGGCATACTCAGGGCAGAATCATTCAAATTTACATTGGAAATGGGTGAAGTAGGTAAGGCTGAGGAGAAGGGGAATTTGAACAGTGATCACTTTGAATCACCACTGATGGAGGTGTGAGAAGTGGGAAGAGGAACCTTGTATTTGTCGAACATGATCATGTGCTACCCTATGAGAAAGTGAGCACTGACATAACTAGAAAGGAATGAGACAGTAAAGGGTAGGGGCTGAATAGGGAGATGAAAGATTAGGGGATCAGAAATACAGAATTCAGAGTAGCCTGAACAATGAATTTCATCCTCAGGAACAGTAGCGATAGAGCAAATGAAAAAAGTCAAGTTCAAAGAATAACAGCTGGGAAGAGGTGGGGCCAGGATTCCAATCCAGGCCTTTCCAAAACCTTGTATAGGTCCACTAATGCTATTCAAAGTCTGTTCCATAAATTGACAGCGTTAGTATATATTACTGAGAGATTGTTAGACAGGAAGAGTCGTGGGTCTCACCTTAAACCTCCTGAGTCGGAATCTGCATTTTGTCAAGACCCACAGGTACCTTAAATGCACATTAAAGTTTGAGAAGCACTGCTCTATCCTATTGTTCTCGAGAATAAGGCCTTTTGTCTAGGCTTCTCAATAATCTGGCAAAAGCTCTGCATTCAAGGCAACCCTCTAAGTCTCAGGCTAATTGGATGATTGGTCGCCCAGCCTTCTCTCATCCAAGGCACAGTTAGTAACAACCAAAAATGCCTGCTAGATGTTACCTCTCTGGCCCTGTGCCATTTTCTGCCATGCTCCCACTGTCACCCAGGGATTATATCATTCCTAGATAAGGCTTCTCACAAGAGGCGAGCTATAGAAGGTAATTTGAGATCCATTAGGATAAAAGGACTTCTTATAAACATCCAACCAGAATGATGACCATTACTATCATAAGCTCAGAGAGTGCACGTCGGGTATAAGAACTCATGAGGCAGGACTCAATCTGCCCAAGTCAGTCATGCAGAAAGGTTCTCCCTGAAAAGTCAATCGCTGTGAGGGAGGCCCCACGGGAGCTGGCTAGACCAGAAGGAGCCATCAATCTTGTGAGCTATTCCACTAGCTCTTCAGAAATAATGAGTCTGTCCAGCGGGATGTGACTAAATGGCTTGAAGTTATAAAGCCGAGTGCCAACTGATGGCCTGGTCCCTGCTAAACAAACCTGCCAACAGCCTCCACACAAAACCCCCCAAACAAGATGAATGGCCAGGCCACTTTGGGACTTCATAACTCCTCCTTCTCCAGGGCTGGTGTGTCTGGCATCTGGTATGCTGAGATAATAATAAAAACAGTTAAAATTTAATGGGGTGGACTATGGGCCAGGTACACTGCTAAGTGTTTTACTATCTTTTCTCTTGTAAGCCTCACAACAATTCTAGGCAGTATCTTATTTCACAGATGGGGAAATGGGTTCAAAAAGGAAAATAACTCAGAGAGCTAGTAGCAGGTCTAATATTCTCACCTGGCTATTTCTGACTTCAAATGCATGTTCTTAACATCTCAACATCGCTCCAATCTGAGTTTGCCTTGGCCATCCTCTACCTACTGCAGAAACAATCCACACAAGGACACATTATCCAGCAGAGGGGTATGTGTAAGCATCACATCTGACAGAGTAGCCCAGCACACCTAAACTTAAAAGGAGTTCTGTGCCAGAAGAGGCAATGAATAGGAAATTTATTTAAAAATTGGAAAGATCTGGAATTATATTCCTAGTACCAAATCAACAAATATGTAAAGGAGTGCTAGGTTTAGCAAATACCAGAATGACAGTATCCAGCATTTTATAAAATATAGTAATTTACTTGCCGTTATATTCACTTACCTTCACAACAAATTTGTGGTGTAGATAGAAAAGATTTTTTTTTACAGTGAAGAAAACTGAGGCTGAAAAGTGAAATGAGACTTGCCCAAAGTCATACAGCGAGGATGTGGTCAAAACCTGACCCTGTGTCCTGGCTCCACGATCTATGCTCTTTCCATGACACCACAACTGTGGCAGCAGATACATTTGCACATGGCAGTGTGTTCAGTTCACAGCCCACTGTCATAGAGGAAAGTACTAAGGGGAAATAGGACTCGTATTACTTGGCATAAGACACGACAGACTCAAATGATCTTTGAATTTATGAGTTCCGTCCATATGACAGCATTTAGAGCTTATAAGGTATGGTCACATAAGTTATCTAATCATCCACAACGATCTTGTGAGATTCATAGGCCCATACTGAAGCCATTAGCCAGAGGTGGTTATCCAGCACTTGAAATGTGCCCAGCCCAAATTGAGATGTGCTGTAGTGTAAAATACACACTGAATTTTAAGAACATAGTACAAAAGAAATGTAGAATATCTCTTTAGCAAGTTCTTATATTAACTGCATGTTGAAATAATTATATTTTATATAAGTTGGGTTAAAATATATTGTTAAAATTATTTTCACCCCTTTTTTCTTCATTTGCTTTCTAATATGGCTACTAGGAGACATAAAAGCACATATGCAGCTCACCTTTGTATGTTAGACTTGCCTAAAGTTCAGAGTAAGTTGGTATCAGGGCGAAGATGTAAAAGAAGGCCCCAGAACTCTTTCCAATTAGAACCCTTATGAGAGCAATACCTTTGTCCAATGACCGGCTCTTTATGGCTTCAGATATGGGGCCCTGTGCAACGGTGCTTCTCAAATTTCAGTTGCATACAAAACTCTTGCAGATCTTATTAAAACGCATATTCTGACTCAGTAGGTCTGAGGGTGGTACCCAAGGTTCGTTATTGGTAACGAGCTCCCAGATAATGCTGAAGCTGCGGGTCCATGTACCTACTTTGAATAGCAAGAATCTCTAGGAGATGAGTAAAAATCATACTTTTGGGCAGGGAGTGAAAGAAGTGTGGTATGCATTCTGTGTGTGTGTGTGTGTGTGTGTGTGTGTGTGTGTGTGTGTGTGTGTGTGTGTATGTGTGTGAGTGAGAAGGGGCAGGAGAGTCTTGACAAGGTGAGCTACTAGTCCAGGAGTGCCTTTTTAAAAATTGGGTTATTTGTGTGTTAACAACACTCTGAATCCTGGCTGTACAATTGATGCTTTAAACTATTTTTATGTCTACATAGAGCGGGAAGATTTTTTTAATGGCAATATGTTATTTTCCCAAATATAGCTTTAGGTGAGAAGCTTTTTGAGAAAGGGCTTGATTGAACCAAACTACAAATTAAGCTCTAATACCCTCTCTTATCCTTTCAGTTGAAAATGTTTCTAAAGACAGACTGGAATTCTTCCTTGTGTTAGTTCTGGCTAATGCCAGTTAATGAAACTCAGATATTTTTCTCTCTTTTGTTTCTCAGTGTTTTGTTGAGGAATTTTTTTTATCTTACAACCCCTGAGTGTTCCCTTAGTATGAATTCTCCTTTTCTTTTCCTTTTTCCTTTTCTCTCCTCCTTCCCTCCATTCTCCTTCCTTTTCTTCTCTCCTCTTATTATTATTCCCCTGCAATCCTTTCGCCTTCAGCTGCTTGTTCCCAGGGCTTGTTTTGTGCTAGAGCCCCTTCCAATGAGATATTCTCAACTAGCAAGTGGACATTCTTCCCAGGGAAATCATCATACCCAAATTATAGGCATTTTCTCCCTTAGCATTAAGTTATTATTATTTTTTTAGCCTCTTGCCTCTCCTTAAATCTGACATTATATTGTAGCCATCTAGAGAACTAAGTCTTCATTTTGCATTTTGCAGAAAATTTGATGAAATTATAATCACTTTGTAAGTCAAGTTGTTAGGATGGCAAAAACTGGTGTTTTCAAACAAAAACCAAGAAGTCAGTAGGTTATATTTGAGGAGTAGTTGTCCAGTGAGAAGTATTATGCAGTGTGGCTTTTGAGGATAGAATGCTGTGTCTGTTTTCTCTTGCTTTATTTTTTTTAATAGACTTTATTTTTTAGAGCAGTTTTAAGTTCCCAGACGGCAGTATTTAGCAGAAGGTTCCAAGATTTCCATTTATCCCTTGCTTCTACACACATAGCCTTTCCCATTATCAACATCCCTCACCAGAGTGGTACCTTGGTCACAACTGATGAACCAACACTGACACATCATGCCACTCAGAGTCCATAGTTCATATTACAGTTCACTCTTGAAGCTGTATATTCTATGTGTTTGGACAAATGTATAATAACATGTATTCACCATTATAATATCATACAGAATATTTCACTGTCTTAAAAATCTTCTCTGCTTCACCTGTTCAACCCTCCCTCCCCTTAGCTCCTGGCAACCCACTGATCTTTTTACTGTCTCTACATTTTGCCTTTTCCAGAAAATCATATAGTTGGAATCATACAGTGTGTAGCCTTTTCAGTGTGGCTTCTTTCACTTAGAAATAGGCATTTAAGATTCCTCCATGTTCTTATGGCTTGCTAGTTCATTTCTTTTTAGTGCTGAATAATATTACATTATTTGGATATATCACAGTTATTTATTCTTTCACCTACTGTAGGACAATTTGGTCGCTTCCAAGTTTTGGCAATCATGAATAAAATGTCTACAAACATCTGTATGCAGATTTTAGTGTGGACATAAGTTTTCATCCCCTTGGATGAATAGTAAAGAGTGTGATTGCTGGATTGTATGGCAAGAGTATGTTTAGTTTTGTGAGAAACCACCAAACTGTCTTCCAAAATGGCTGTACCATTTTGCATTACCACCAGCAGTAAACGAGAGTTCCTGTGGCTCTGCATCCTGTCCAGCATTTGGTGTTGTCAGTGTTCTGGATTTTGGCCATTCTGATAGGAGTAGTGGTACCCCATTGTTGTTTAATCTAAATTTCTCTGATGGCATACGATGTGGAGCATCTTTTCATATACTTATTTACTATCTGTATATTTTTTTGGTGAGGCATCTGTTAAGGTTCTGTTGTTTTAAAAATAAAGTTTTCTTTGTTTTCTCCTTAGTACAAAAGCAATACATGCTCAAAACTAACCAGTAGTTTCTCATCTCACTCAGACTAAAAGCCAGAAACCTTTCCATGGTCTATAAGACACAATGTAGTATGGACCTCTGTCACTTTTTTGATCGACTATCGATTCTTCTCGTTATTCACTCTGCTTCAGGCATATTGTTCCCTCATTCAGGCTTAGCATGTTCATGGCTCCAAGACCACACCAGGGAAACTCTATTTTTACATAGCTCCATGACTTACTATCTTGTATTTTTCAGATCCCTGCTCAAATATCACCTTATGCATGAGGCCTTTCCTTACTGTCATATATTAAAGAAAGCCTTCCTCACAGTTCACTTCCCCCTTTATCCTAAATATATATTTATATATATATATATATATTTTTTTTTTCTCTATCTCTATCTCTATTTCTGTCTCTGTCTCTATTTCTGTTTCTATCTCTACTCTCATTTAATACATTATATTTAATGCATTATATTTTTACTTGTTTATAATCTGTCTCCTCTCACTAGAATGTGAGCTCCTTGTACTACTAAAATAGTGCCGACACCAACAGGCATTCAATATTCTTTTCATGGATGAAGGCATGTTGTTCATGGATTCTTGAGCATGAACTATGCTTTTACTACCCAGATGAAGAATTCCCATCTCCTTAAACAGCAGTATATTTGTTTTTCTTTTACTGAAAAACCCAAGTGATGCTTCCCTCCACTCTCTTGTATTATCTTAGTCCCTAAAAAGTATGTTCCTCCCACCTGATGGGTGCTTTGGAAATAACCTAGACTCCAATTGCTTGCAGGTGTGGCTGTAGTCAATGGACCAGGAGCACTAAGCATCCAGGTCTTAACTTTTCAGTGACAATTTAGATACAGCCTGAGGCAGGAGGGCAGGAAGAAGTGTTGCACCATAGGAAAGGCTACATAATCTTCCACTGGGGTCAAAGCAGGCAAAGTAAATATTGTCCTGACTCCCCATTAGAACAGAAATGAGGCAGAACAATTTGCCATAATGGCATGGTCACTGTGGTGCTCACTGTCTTTCCTGGTGAGTCAGCAGCAGCCCTGCCAGGAATAGATCTTTAGAAGGTGACTTCTATTCCATTTTGTTCAGGTGGCTCTGACGCATTGGCCTCAGCTAGTTTGGGGCATATCAGTGCACACAAGTGTTCAAAAACAGAACCAGCTTCATCTATGAATTGCTCATAGACATTTTCCATAGTGCTATTCTGTCACTTTAAAAGGCCTCCAGAAAGATAGATATTTATATAGATGGCTGGAGATTGTGAAGTCAGGCCAACAAAAGGAAATCTCATGAACTCCTGGGTAACAGAAACACTAAGATAGCACCAATGTTGTTAGTTTAGATTGATCCTGTAACAACTTAGAGCATTGGTACATCATACTCCAACACGCCAACGCAAACATGCTTCTCCACTCTCATAGTGACCCCATGTGCTTTCACTTCCTCCTTTGACATCATGATTGGTCACTTAGAGATACCCTGAAATACTCAAAGCATGGACTTGAACTTTATGTAGAATGTCAAATCCTTTCTCTCACCATGAAAACTCTTTAGATACATCTCTTGATTAGATATTTGACTCTTCAGAGTCCAATTCAATGTAAGGAAGCAGAAATTTCAGAGACGAGTATGTGATACTCTTTCACATTCTCATAATTCCTATCGACATATTCTTGGAATTCCACTAGGAAAAAACAAAGAACAAAAAACTCTTCCATGAAGTGTGGCCTGTGACTCAGGAACTGACTTCAGTTCCTTCACTATGTTCCCTGATGGCAGAAACCCTTTATTTTCCGTGCTGTGCTCACTCCTGTCTGATATCTGTGGACCCCTTCCCCTACCCTTAGGCTTTCCTACTCCACAATCATCAGCCTCCCTATGCCCTTCACCCTCTCTCTAAAGCCCTTCACCCTCTCTCCACAGACTTTTCCCCCAATACTTTCAAATATGCATAGGACACTTCTATTGCGATATGATGTTTGATTATCCCACTAACAGTTACTCTGTTTATTTTAACTTCAAGGCTTCTTAAGTAAGTGATCTCTACTTACGACTGCACTTCCTGGCCCCTTCTGTTGTTCTTCATACCTTGAAGTCTAATTTCTGCATTTGCGATTTTCTTGAAGCATCATCATTTATTCTTAAGAAACTCTAGTGACTACTTGCTCAATAGTCTTTTCTCCATATCATCTCTGATGTATTTGCCAAAGTCCACTAATGTGATGCTTAGCTGTAACTGCATAACAAACCAACCTAAGCTCAGTGATGTAAAACAATAATTAGATATTGTTCACACATTTTGCATGTTGTTAGGGTTCATCTATAGAATAGATTTGGCTGGTGGCACTTTCTTCAGGCTGTGGCTACTGGGGTGGCTCAGCTATACACTAAAATCAGCCAGGATGGCTCTTCACATTTGTCTCATCTTCTTCCTGTGATCAGTGAGAAAGCTGGGACATGTTCTTCTTATGTTAACGACAGAGACACAAGAAGCTGCGTGGAAGCGTAAAGTTTCTTGAGGCCTAGGTTTGGAGCTGGCACACTGTCACTTCTTCTCACATGCTATTGGCCAAAACAGTCACACGTATAAACCCAAAGTCTCAAGGGCAGAGCAGTGCTTTCATTCATCTGTGATGAGACCATGGCCAAAGTGTAGATGTAGGCAGTGGTAGAGAAGTGAAATTATTCAGTCTACCACACCTGGGACCCTCTTCTACTTTAGCTTTTGTGAATGCACCATCCTGAGACTCATAAGGTTAAGATTTTGACCTTTCATTTGATCCTCCAGTTATATAAGAATGAATTTTCAGCAATACTGTCTCTTGTCCTATGCTCTTCTCTTCATAAATAACATACTTAAATTCAATTATTATCTTAATGTTGAAGTACTTCTCAGATCTCTACTCTAAGACTTGGTTTTTTTAATAAGTTTTAATTTGCTTCCTCAACTGAAACTTTAGTTTATATACTATCACCTTGATTTGGCAATTCCAAAAAAAATAATAATTTATCATCTTTAACTTAAAAGCATCTTTTCCTCTTACTTTCTTTGACTCTTGTAAGTGGTACCACCATTATACTTTGAAATTGTCAGTTTATTTTCTTCTCTTTCCTTTAAACTTTATATCATATATCACACTAGGTTTCAATAATTTTTTAAGAAATGACTCTCAATATCTCTTTAACATGGCTTTTATTTTCCTTATTCTCCCCGCCGCCAACATCAGTCAAATTCTATATCCATCTTTCAACACTCAATACAGGGTAAATTCTTCTGTAAAGTGACCTTCTCCAATATCTCTATTTCACTGGTTTTCTTTGGTATAAAACTCCAAAACTATCTCTAATTTGTGCTATAAAAATTATCAAAATTATCAACATTATTGATTTTTTAATTCAATTCTTTCTGGCATAATCGCTTTGTTCAATTTGTATATATCTACTCTCTCCAAATAGATTGTAACTCTAGAAGGTAATGTGTTGCATTATAGGAGGGTGAGATTTAGAGACAGACGAACCTGGTTTGAATCATATTTGGCTTCTTGTTACCTGTGTGCCTTGAGAAAATTATTTAAACTCATTGAACATCAGTTTTTCTCATCTGTTAAAATGGGTTATTTACACTAAAAAATCTTGAGAAAAAAATAAAAGAGATTATGTATCGAAAGCACTTAGCACACAGTATGCTCTCAACAGTATTTTATTTTTTCCCCGTTTTCCCTTTCTTCGTCTCCCATGGCTTCTTGCTGCTGTTTAATATTATCATGTTCTATTTATATGTTTCCATTCTGTTTTCTTAATTCCAAAGCAAATTCCTCAAGTTAGGGAATCTACGTCTTTTGTATTTCTTAGTTATTTGTATATTATGGAAAGTGTAAATCATGTGGTTTGAAAGTCTTTATTTTGAGATTAAAAAAAGCTTTTTCCTCTCAGGTTTCAAGGGGGAAAAATCCAGCTTGTATGAATAGAGTTCAGTGAATTGTGAACTAACTGTCATTTCTATTGAATGTTTCCAGTTATCCCTTTTTACATCAGTTTTTTTTCTACTGTGTTCAGGCATCCCATCACTTTCTTCCAATAAAACATTTTCTTAAAGACTATCTGATATTTGTCATTTCTTGTTCTCTGTGAATTTTAGCCAGGGTATTTCTTCTCCAGTCCTCTTCCTAATGACTGATTGATTGATTGATTGATTGATTAAATTTACTGTTGATCAATGGCTTGTCTTGGCTTGCAGAGATTACAACACTCCAAGCTACACTATCCATAGGTAAGTTGTATCCAAAAGATGCCTAACACCCTCCTGCTCCACACACTGAGATAGAGTAGTGCTCCTCTCTGCTACTGCCAGCAGTTTCAAGAAATGCTCTGTTCCACATGACTTAGATGGCAGCTTCTTGTCTAGTTTGTAGCTGACACAAAAGTGGAAAATATAGAGTATTCAAAGTAGTATTAGCACAAAAGAACAGACAGAACACTGGAATCAAACTAATAAGGTAAAACCCAAGAGATAAAGACCTATATTTAGCACCAAATAAGCTTGTTCTTGTACTGTTATATACATACAAACAAACAAACAAACAAATAAACAAACCTAACAATGGAATTCTGCATTGGTAAAGGCACAGAGTCGCTCTTTTTGAGTGGAAAACCTAGTTTCAGTTTACTCAACCATATCTGGAGTACTGGGTTCATTCTGTACAACACAGTCCAGAAGGATCTCTGACAAACTGTAAGCCGTTAGAGGATGGCAGTCAGAGAATGGACAGTCTAGAAACCTTTCACAACAGGAGGCACAGTACAGAGAGAGGCTCTAGCTGCCCCTGAGTATCAGGAGGCCTGCCTTGCTTAATAAAGAGTAGGCTTGCTTTATTCTGTCCCACAAGACAGAACCAGTGCTATCCAACAATGGAAGTCCTG